>NW_017276038.1:1175790-1321018 GCF_001594065.2 Cyphomyrmex costatus
TCTCTCTCTCTCTCTCTCTCTCTCTCTCTCTCTCTCTCTCTCTCGCTTGAAAGGTTGTCCTATTTAAGATGCGATTTTAACGAATATGTCAAATGTAATTATTAATATCAATTATTATCTATGATTTATTAATTTTCTGATTATAATCCCTATAGAAAACAAAGATAATATATAATACATTTATTGAAGCAGACGTGATTTATCCATATATATAACAGAAATTGGTGCAATATAGCGAATTTAACAAAAAATTATTATTCATTGTGCAGCATTTACAGACTACATGCATGCATTTTTTAAACGATACTGGCTTTCAAATTGCATTTTCTATCACGCTTTATATTTTTCAATATAAGTATAAATTGCTCAATAATTAAGAATACGAAGTAATATATGAATTGCCAAGTCGAATTTACGTGACAAAGAGCGAAACATTTGATAATTTGATAATAGCTATTTTATCAAAGTTATTTTGAAAAGCAATATACCATATATGTATATTTGGCGTTTATTTTACAGTATATTAACTCTCTGGAGCTCGACATGGGTCCATTAGACCTACTCAATTATAGATCTCTTTGTCAGAAATATCAAACAATTCAATTTTCTTTATATTATTTCTGCAAGTTTAAATTATTCTTGTTAAAATATAATTAACATCCATTCGTTCTTATACAAGTAGTCATTGGTTTCTTGAAATTAATTAGTGTCTTTTAATTGTAAATTAAATGGATCTTTTACAGATACAACATTATTAATAATTACTAATGTTGGCGTCAGCTCCAAAGGGTTAAACATTTTTAACCGACAATTCTTGTCAACTGTCATTTATTTACGTAGCGAACGACGTAGACCGTTTCGTATATAAAGTCACCTAGCATTCGTAATGTCAACGTTCCAGCAATCTGATAGCAACGCGAGTCACCCGTGCAATATATTAACGTCTTGCTTTGAAATGTGATTCCAAGGATTATTACATTTTACGATTACTGCAATATGTGATCATTTGTTTGTACGATTAACAATTTGTAAACATAATGATAGTTTTTTATCAAGGTAAATATTTTGCATAATACAATACATCATAGATTTCGATCTTATTAAAGTAACAGAGAATTATCGTATAGGTTTATAAAAATGTTTCGTTATATATGTCGTAAGTTTTGATTTCTAGAATGCTGTACAAGAGGTGTCGCGCAATAGTCGTATTTTAATAATTATTATTTATCACGCGCATTGTTTTTCCTGTAACGTAAGTTTTCGTGAGTGTTGTACAACAATTTCTGTAAACTTAAAGGAGAAAGAGGAGGAGAAGACCGATAACTCCACGTTGTTATTCACCGCTGTTACGATCGGTGAGTCACGCAACATATTCAATTTTATGTATCTTGAAGTAATGGATGTACGAAAGCTATTTGATATGATGTATTTAGACACATAAATGTACCATTTTAACAACAACATAAAAGTTACAGTTAAATGTAATATCTCATATAAATTTATTACCTCAAAATACTTAGAATAGGTTAGGTAAGTTAAACAGTTTTGGAGTAAACAATAAATCTTCATGTATTAATTATTTATTTATAATTAAATTGTAATGTGTCGAATAAAATATTTAGTTTCAAAAGACTAATAGTTCTATCATCGCGGAATCCACTTATTGCGTGAAAGATGAGATAAATGTATAGCTAGCGAGGACAAATACTCTGATTGACGTATTTTTTGTTTTCGATATCGAGATCAATGAGTTTTTTTAAACAAAAAACCGCGAAAACTAAGTTTACTACTTAATAATTTCATAATATGTATCGTTTTCTTCTTCTTAAATTCTTCTACTTGGATTTCCGACTCAATATGAAGGGTCACGATATCATGCGATAATATGATTTCGAAGATTCTCCTCGGGAAGCATATAATACATATGTTAAAGATATATTTTTTAACAAAAAAAAGATTATGAATAAATGATAGATTTTTATATACTTGGAACTATTTTTAATACAAAACATCAACTAATAATTTAGAACCTAGATCAAAAATTATTTCTGCAATAAGAAATAGACATTTATTTAAAAATAATTAAGATAAAATAAAAAAATTTCTTTTAAATTATAAAATTGTACTACTAAATATAAATATTGACCTTATTAAACTATTTCATATGTGTGTGTACCTATAACATTTATTTTTATACGGAAAGTATAAATTTTTAATTTCAATTATTTCTTGCAAAGACTATGCACGTACACACCAGACACATTTTTTTATTATATAACACATCCTTAATTACACAGGGCTCACAAATGTTTGTCCGAGCTATATTAATATATATTATTAATATTGTTCGATATGTAAAAATAAAAGGTATCAATAATGTTATTTAAGCAATTATTAATTTTGAAGTATAAAAATAATTACATTTTCGAATTTAAAAAAATATAAAATTTTAATTAATTTATTTTTTATAATAAATAAATTGAAATAAGATATTCATTCGTTGTGTTCATGCAAAAATAAAGTTATTTCTAAATAAGAAATAGGATTATTGAAATCATCAATTGTTGCTTGGATTGAAATTGCTTAAGTGAATAAAATATGAAAAAACATGAAAGAGTGAAAGAGAGAGAAAGAAAGAAAGACAGAAAAAGTAAAAAATTAAGCGGAATATATGTCTCTTTCAAATTTTATGTTACCCAGTTTAAATTTTTTACTTGATTCATTTTTAAAGTAGGATAAAATAAAATTGAGAAATTACATTACAATATATTACATTATCGACATCATTTTCATTATCATATTCTACAGATAACGTTATATGTGTTATAGAAAGACTTTAAATGAATTGATTTACACTTAATAATTTTAATTAATTAGTTTCTGAAAACATTATAATTACGTAAAGTTCAGTTCTTAACATTTATGAAATACATTTAAATCTTTTTTTAATTAGAGCGACATTAAAAATTTTTTAAAAGATTGAATATTTATAAGTTTCAGTTAAATAAAAGTTATACGTGTCACAAAATAATGTAAATTTGTTTAATTAATGCACTCGTACATTTTAACAGAATTTTTACTCATAATAGCTTCGGGCAATTAATGCAATTTATGCTAGTTTATTTTTTTCAGTTGATTGATTATTTATTGTTATGCTGTGATCGACATATGTATGTACAAGTAGAATAAATCATGTATAACGTTATCTGCCGGCGATAATTAACCAACAATAAAAGGAATTTTTTTTCTTATATCAATATAGCTGAAATTTAATCACAATATATATGGCCAAATCAACAAAGCGTAAGTTTGTTTTTAACATTTGATGTATGTACATACGTTACGTTATTTTGAAGATTCTACGCAACGTACATCACATGTAAGGAATCTATGCGAGATAGCCATTATTTTGGCTATAATAAGTATACTATATATAATTCCATACAAATCCTGTTAAATAATTGCTAAGTTTAAAATGTGCAATATTTATTAAATACGAAATAGTCCCGATTTTCTACGTTTTTGGCATGCGTCATCAGCAAAAAAAAACATTATCACTCTTGCATTAGACGAATGCTAGCTGCTAAACGAATATATTCATACCGTCGGAATAACGATATTTACCATAAAAAGTTATTTTTACAAAGTCGCGCCCTATTAAAAATTAAAGGCTTCTTGCAGAGCTAGAATTAAATTTAAATTTAATTGAATTAACCCGAAATCTCCGAAGCATTGATTTTAGCAACGAGTTGACGTCAATCGTAAAATTTAAAAAAATTAATTAATGTGTTACGAAAGAAGTGTTTATTTTTAATAAATATTTTTACTTTTTTGCAAAATTTAATATTGTAAAATCATGTTTTGAATATTATAGAATATATAAGAGAATATTTAACAGAAATTCACAAACCGATATTATCAACGATTTTAAATAGCAAACAGAATATTCTATCTTATTTTTTTCAATTAACCATATTTACAATTTTTACATTATGTTAAATATTTACTAAACAGATGTTGATATTAATTTCACAATAAATATTTGTTATTTAACATTGTAAAATGTCACCGCGTCCTTTTCATGTTCTTAAGTGCTATTGTTATCTTGATAAAAAAAGAATCATATCGCTGACCCGTTTGGACGTTAATGAATATATTTGTACCGAGAAGTTACGACTTGCATGTGTATATAGAGAGTTATTTTTTATTGATTTGATGTACCCGTTAAAAGTCAAGGATCTCCGTTGCAGAGTCGGAATTAAACCCAGATTTTATTGAATTAAATTCAAATTCCGCAAAGCATTAATTATAAAATAAATTGAAATTATGTAATTTTTAGAAATACAAAATTAATTAATATTTTATTCTTTTCAATACTCTTATTAAGGTTAATATATATGTATATGGTACATTGGTATTTTTCTGTATATTAACGATTAAAAGATTATACCATAAAAGACAATGAAATGATATGAATGTGTATATGTGTATATGTTTATGCACGAGAAAAATATTTAAAAATGGAAGAATAGATAAAAAATAATATGAAAAAAATGAAAAAAGGCATAGAATGAAAATTATTAGAAATGATTAAACAAACGAATTTTATTTGTACATTTCCATGCAATATTTAAAATGTATATCAGGATAATTATTGGATGAAAAGGTACTCTATACGATATAGTCAGCCAGCACTTTGCTTGCTCACAATTTGAAAACTGTTGCTTAAGTATTCTTATATCTCAATTTTTATTTTAAATAATCTCTATTAAAAAGTACTGTGTCATTGCAAGATGTTTTGTAATATGATATCTTTTATTTTAATGTTTTACATCTATTTATATAATCTACATCTTTATTATAATTAAATTATTGATTACACTCTACGCATTGCGTGATTTCTGCTTCTCAGTCGACGTCGGTATCTCTGTGATGATTTATTTAATGTGGACAATGATTGATAAGTTACTTTCATAAAGTAGATAATAATTTATAGTCTACCTCCGTAGGTGTAGTCGAGTCCTGGTGGGATCTGGTGGCGCTAGGGTACTTTTTTCGGAAGCCTGGCAGTGCAACGCGCTGAGGTGCTTTCCATAATTATTTAAAAAACTAATGTTTTATGTCTGTGTATTAAGGTGGAAAAAGAAAAAAATCATTCCGATATTTACTAAGACCGGAATTTCGACATGATAAGAGCAAGTTAGTATCGATCAAATAAAACTTGAGATTTTAACTCAAGAAAGAATTATTTAATTTATTTACGGTGAAATACAATCAGCTTTCTCATCAGATCTCTTAACCTCGTCTCTTTGTATTCAATTATTTGAAACACATATGGGTTGCGTTCAGAATCATCATCTGAGTGCACCCAGGTGTCGTGTTATTCTTGTTTATCATTCGTGAACAACAAGGATAAAACAACATCTGGGTGCATTCGGACGACGATTCTGAACATACCTATGCTGTCATATCGATATCATTTATACCATATTCTATAGCATTACACTTTTCACATTTCTTATATTTATGTGATTTTTTAATCCACACACACATAGGAGTTAATAAATAAAGAAGAAACAGAAACAGAATCCTAATGCTCGAACCGATATAATCTTGTGATATCGTGATTGTTTTGATAACACTTTGCAAATTTCGACTAATTTAGACTGATTCTGGGAAATTATCTGGTAACCCTGTGTTAAACAAAGCACACACACATCGCCGGGCTTTTTTTATTTTTAGAACTACATCACTGTCTAACTTTAATATATTAATTAAAGATTAATTGAGAGAGAGAGAGAGAGAGAGAGAGAGAGAGAGAGAGAGAGAGAGAGAGAGAGAGAAGTTTCGTGAATACGTTATCGATAATATATTTACGCGTCTATATTTATTATAGATATTCTTTTAGATTGTTATTATATTAAACTATTATAAAAACCATAAAGTAAAGTAAAATTTAAATTAACTTTGAGTAAAAAGTTAAAGAGTTTCTTTATTTAATTAGCGAATTAGGACTTTTTATTTAATTAACGAATTGCTGAAGTGTAACATTTGAATAAATATAGTTAAGAACTCTTATTATTTTAAAACAATAGCCGAGATTGCATAATTCTACTTTTAATTGTAATGAAATCCGTATAACCAATTAACTTGAATATCTTACATTTACGAACAAAGAAAATTAGCATCTCGAATTTTCTTGAGATCACTTCACAATAGAATTTGATCAGTCGGATCTGATCAGCACATGAAATGCAAGCTAAAGGTGAGGAGAATCGAAACCAGAATGCAGCTTAGTTGCTATCTTCACAGTACAAATGTAATACGATAACATATCATGGTTGTCTTTTGCCAAGTTTTGCCGATAGCTAAACTTAGCGGATCGGTTATAATGGATATAGAGCACGAAGGCGTTAGCCATTTACAGTGGCCACACGAAAACTGTAATAAAACGTTATTTTTAACGTTATATATATATATATATATTGAGCAAAAATAATTTAATTTACAGTTTTTACGTAATATTGTAATATTTACTAAAAATATGCAGCATGATCTACTTTACTCTATTAACTTTTGGAGGACTGTAGTTTTCTAATAAAGTAACATATCTTGTTAAAAAATCTTGTTTTCTAAAGGATCATTGAATTTGTTTCTGATCTTAGAATTCTAAAATTTACAATTCAGAAAAATAATCTAATTATCGTAGTACTTGATTTAAAAAAATTTTTAGTATCTCTAAATTTGAAAACATCGAATTTTAAAATTATAATAATTTCTATGAAGGAGGCTATAGTGTCAGAGGGCTTATAATTAGAATTTGAAAATTAATTTAGAAATTAATATTATTCAAGTAGCAAGATGAATATTAAATGATGTTTTTAAAATGTTAATAAGTCGTCATTAAAACGGATAACTATTTATGTATCACTGATATGAATAAAATAAAACTGGAAGCTTGATTTTACTTTGTAGTTAAAAATTCTCTAAAACTTTATTGTTAAATATAGTGTCTTTAATTTAATTTCAGTCTTTACTGCTCCTATTCAATATATCGTTATTTTAAACTATATAGTGTCAAATTTATCCAAGTTTTAGTATAAAATAATCATATATTGACTAAGAGCAGTAGCAACTTAAATTAGATTAAATTTGACACTATAGATTTAACAATGCAAGTTTTTCGATGATCCAGTTAAATTTTGCGTCTGCCATATTGAATTTAGTATTTAAAAAATTTTTAACCTGGAATAAAACATCAAATTATATTATAGGCCAAGTTTTATAACCGAACAAGCGATTTATAAAAGAGAGTGACCCTAAATGAGGTCATCAGTCTACAAAGAGTTAATCGAGGCGTAAATCAAATATTAGTGACTGAATTATAATAAATATTAAAATGTATTTCAGCTATATATAAAAAAATTTTGTATTAAACTTATGATTTTTATTTTACGAAGAAATTAAATATATATTCTTGAACGTGTTATAATTACGTGTATTTTATGCATCTGCGTTTCGCAACTGCAATATTTTAGTTCTATATCTCTCTCTGATTATCAATTCTGATTCTCTATGCACCAACTTCAAGGTTAATACATATTTTTTAAATAAACACGTACAAAACAGTAGAAAAAAATAGGAGTTTATTAAGGAGCAAAATTCAGAGATAAGAGATGTACTTTAGAGTTTCGTTATTTTTTATCGCGCGCGCGCATTGTGAAAGTTTTGCAAATTACAAAATTAAAAACGTTCTTGTTCTTTTTCCAAGGCACACAACATTGTACATTTTAACAACGTTTTCTCTAATGTGGTCCATTCTCTTTACTCGGAAAACGTGTACTCGCGTATTTACATGTGTTAAACCGGAAAAACAGAAGAAAAAAAACAAGATATAGAGGTTCAACTTTTCCGCGATGCTGTTTATTCTAACAAAATATATTTTACGTGCAGTTTGTACGGTCAAGAGGCGTTTCATAAGAAGATCCTAACGGTGACGCCCATCTACGTAAAAGGAAATGTTCCTGGTGACCTAAGTAATAGGTGGGTCCCATAGAGAGGATGCTAGTACCCCGATAATAGCCCTCGCCGCAAAATAAAAGACCGCATAACGATCGGGTTTAGTGTAGTAAACGGAGAGACGTACAGGACCTTCCGCGCTTCCGTCGCCCTGCCGTCTTTATCCGTCGTAAAACACAACCCGGAACGATGCGTCGTTTCACAAAATGAGAAAAAATCGAGCTTAAAACGTGCGTGGAGAAATATGAAACCCCACCCTCGCGGGTGCGAAAGACGACTCACGTTTCCATCATGACATATCCGTCCAGCGCTTAATTAGTAATTAAAATTCTCTTGTAACTGTTAATTGAAATGCACTGTTATCGTCATACTCTGTGTGAAAAGCTTTTCGAACCGAATATATTTTTTGACAGCTTCTACGAGCTTTCGGTAAAAACGAATTTCCGTTTGATAAAAGGTAATTAATATTTAAAGAAAGGAAAGACATCAAAAATTCTATATATATTTACCGTATTTATTCCAATATTCTGTCATTAGTAAACTGTGTACTCGTTATAATGACTGTTTGCGAAACGAAATATTACCAAAGTATTACGAATTACACATTCATCACGAATATAATCTCTGTTACAGTAAAATTTTACGTTCACGTACATTTGTTAAATATCATTTATCATAAATCATATACACAGTATTGTACATGCAATTCTATTGACAATCAAATTGGTGACAATAGTCGATTCATATTTCTAATCTGTTTTTATCATTTGTAACTATGCTTGAAATAATTATTAAACAATAGATCAATGCGATACAAAAGCAAATATTCACAAATGGCGTAAACAATGATGATATATGACAATGGTAACAGATATTGAATCAATAGGGTGGAAAGTCTTATTTACTGCTGTGGGTACGTTACTGGAAACCGTCACGATAATTAGGCATTAATGTTTATTTAAGTACATATATCAATACAATTTTGCCGAAAACGTATACGTAATGTCACAAATACGTGAAACATTCAATGCGTCAATCCAATACACATTCGTAAATGACGCGTTGTTTTTATCGTTTTTACCACGCTCAGAAACTATTATAAATCTGAACATATTTCGGCTCTCGAGTACGTGTACAATATTATGTGATTATACACTCGGATTATATCTGATTTACTAAAAATATATTTAAAAATTCTTACACACCTTACGAAAGATTCTCACTCTCTTCTACTTACTTACATTTCTTTATGAAACGTAGGAAAATGTGGCTCTCAAGATACAGAGTACATCGTGAACCCGTGCCGACGCAGTCGATAAATCTCACAAACGTATTGAAAAAGGAATTCGGAAATCGTCGAAAATCTCAAAATATATATATATATATATAAATCCAAAAGTAAGTAGCAATTAACAGTTGTGCATTAAATGTTGCTATTAAAAAAAGAGAGAAGATGTCATAAAAAATTTGGAAACGTAATTAAGATACTATTTTCACAAAAAATTTTATGATATCATAAATATCATATCAAGATACATTTCAAGTTGAGTATTTATTTTTTGAAATGTTACAACAAATTTAAATCTAAACAGAAATCTTTTTACATTTAGCGAAATTTTATATTTTGCATAAACTTTGGTAGAAATTTAAATACGGTGCACGCGAATAATTTGGAAATATTTCTCGAAAAACATATCCGAATGGACGCAAAATAATTTTTTAGTAATTCTAATTACCTGTACTAACAAACAATATAAATGACATACAATAAATCGTTTTACGCATTACATGACAAATAATTAAAAATTTAATCGAAATTTGCGATAAAATTTCATTAAAAAAAGAAAGCAGATTTCCCTTCTTTTATGTTTAATTATCCATAATCCATTCACAAGAACAATACGGTTAGGATTCGTTTTGATTTTTAAACGGTAATACATATTATTATACATTGTATAAAACGTGCATATACAATGTATGTGAATATAGAAATATAATTTGTGTAACAGATTTAATTCCTTATACGAATTCTTCTATTAACAAACACCGATTCGTAGAGCCTTTATCAAATTATCCTTACAATCGTAAATCCACTCGGTAAAATAATGCCTGTCTAGACATTACCGTGTAAGTAATTGCGAAAATTTATGTTTAACCTGGTCGTACTTGCGCACGTAACATTGAATACATTTACAGAATACAGTTACACACGGAAAATACATTATTATGCTATCACGCGATGAACAAATGTTTGCGACGTTACACATACAATCGCAGTGTTGCTCGCGTAATAGGTGTGAAAGAATTTTTTATGTTCGCGTGTCATTGAATAATTTGTCGATATTAATGATCAAATAGTCGGGATTCGCGCCCGGCATGTGCAACTATTTAAGTCTAATACGATTATTCGGAAACAGTCGTGTTTAAATTAGTAAAATACATCGCAATTACCAATCTATCAATCACTAAATGAAATTACAAATTAATAATGCTAGAGATACACGTTGTTCAACGCAGATCCAACTGGCTTATAATATCGTTCGGTTCTTAGCTTACTATTGGAAGTTTGCAACAGTACGGTACTAAAATAGAAACGAATTATCGCATTAAGCTATCAGCCATTTCTTAGTATTATACAACGTCAACAATTGCAACACTTCGACGAATAGCGTTCGCGATTACAAGTACTTTACGGACTAAATAAGAGAAAATATTCCCAATTAATTAGGCCGGCTGAAAAAAACACTTCCTCCGTTTGTTATTATTGCTTTTACATTTCGAGCAAATAAGACATTTTTCAGAAAAAGTGATTTTTACATTTAGAAAATGGTAAAGATTTAAAGTATAGTATAAAGTTATGAGTATAACGATTTTGTTACTATAATAATAAGACAAAATGACTTTATATTTTATACGTTACTGATTTTTTGCAAAAGGATATATTTTAATATTTGAATTAAATTAAAAATCTGATTGCAAATTCAATCTAAAAAAATTAATTTGTGGAATAAAATTCTTAACTTCTAGCTGTTGAATAATTTATAAATATATACGTCTTTCGCATTTAAATGAAAAATTTAATTTTAATTTTATGCAATACTGCTAAAAATGTCTCAGGCACTAAATATTCGATTGTAATTGATCGCAGTGCTAATTGCAAATGCAAACACAATTGATTGCATATTTTCTATTTAAATTTAAACAATAGCCACAAAATTACAGAAATACATTACTGTATATACGTTATATGTAAAAAAAACATTAAATTTTAGCTAAAAACTTGGTCTTCGCATCATATAAACATATTATAATGTGTATTTTATACAGAATGTAACGTGTGAAAAAAAATCTGAAACTTGTGCCGTCGAAGTTGAATGCAGTATAAACTGCTAGAACTTTGTAATAGAAATATTCTGTATCTTGCTATAGTCCAGTTGATTATTGCGACTGGTTGGAATCGAAAATGTCTCTTCATGGTGAACGCATTTGGTCGTCAATTTTTATACGAACGTTAAAAGTTATACTTGTACTTCAGACATTTAATATATTTTGTAACTGTGCCAGTATTCTTATTCTATATATGCTATGTTCCTATTTTATTTCATGTAGTTGTAGCAAATACCTTAACGCGTTCAACAGGAAGAGCCTTCAACTATATAAACACTCACCAGTGCATTGCTTTAATAAAAAAAAATTTCTATTCGCCTTAAGCAGGCTGTGTTTCAACGAGAACTTTTTATTTCCTTAAACCAGCCGAATTATCAACCAAACGATTTCTCTCTCCGTTAAAAATTTATATACTTATCGCGATATGATCGCGATATAAAAATATACTTCTTTCGAATTGCCCGTAAATAGCTATCTGAATACTAGCGCGGTGTATACTATTATTACTTCTAAGTATTCCTTCCCGTCCCGTTTCCAATACTTATTACACCCTTTATTAAGTATCTTATCAGCTTGGTCAACACGTACGAGTCATCTATAATTGCGATCATCAAATAATTTTCTTTTCGTTTAAAATTCTCTGTCTTAAAACATTAACAGCTGGCTATATTTTATATATCAACAAAGATTTTAAATAATCAAATTTTGAACATGTCTTATGAGACAATATATCCTTATTTTTTTGTAAACATAATCCGTTATTAAATTTAATATATTGTAATACTATATATAATTATCATATATATTTATTATAAATAATTTCTCTTAAAGAAAATTTTTTCAAAAATTGTTTCTTTAATTTAAAAGAATTTAAATATTATTAAAATATCATTATATAATATTAAGATGTTAAAATGTTACAATCAACCAGCTATTAAAGAATTAAGGAGAATCTTTGACATTCTTATTAGAAATACATCACTGAAGAAATATATTTACTGTCTTATTATTAAATAAATAATAGTATAATGATTGCTTAACTGAGCATACTACATGAAACTAATTAATTTGACACGCGTCCATTTTGACACAAATTACTACTGAATGTCCAATCGTGCTGGACCCACTATATATAGGTATATATTTATCTTACTATAAATATTACTTTTACAATAAGTGTAACCTAACAAGTTAGAAGTAACCGCTAACGCTAATCATGTTTGACTCAGGAAACTGTTATTTTTTGTAATTAAGCCTGCGCTGCTCTCTGACATAGGTATCACGGCTGACTTCTCGCCTTTCGGTAATTTTGCATGCGATTTTATGTTTGGTTGTAGACCCTTCAGGATGTTCTGAAAAATAAAATACATATTTACATCTACAATTCAAATGAAGTCCGCAGCAATGATTATGGCCATTATGTGTGATATATGCACGATATGAACACGAATAACGCGAGGTAACTTTTTCATATGCATTATGCATATAATTTGCACGCGAAAATGTACAAATTTACCTCTTTAAATGATCCTGGCGTACTTATTACGTAATATAACGCATATCCTGGTATCCAAACCATAGATGAAAGACTCAAACATACGCCAACTACTTCTGCCCACGTGGGATACTCGTAGCTGCTGCCATATTTCAGTGGTTTGTATTGCACGATTTGGAATACGAAAATAAACTGGAAAAGTAAAAAAAAGTTTTTAATTTTATTGCAAATAACATATTTTACATAATAATTTCCACGAATTACACTGTAAAGAGAGTATGTAAAATTATATAATTAATATGTGTAAAAATTACACATTTATAGTAAAAAATATATAAAATTATGTATTTTACAAAAATTAATACATACTTTTATCTCTAATAAAGAAGAATAATTTTTGTTTACATATATATTACAAATAGTGAATAAAAATTTTGACGTTTACTTGTATCTAAATATACATCGTTAATAGTGAATTTCAAAATTACTCACTATAAATGTTGTAATTTTTTTACAACGTAGTCCACGATCAATTCTCTTTAAAGGAAACAGTAATTTTTATCTATTATAACTATAAGATGTAATACGCAAATGTCGTACTTACGAGCATAATCACGGGTGCAAGTACAACCCAGCATATGTACCAGAATTTATTTAATCGAATACCCATCATTTGATGCACGCAGTCACAGAACTTCTTTGCTCCGAAAATCCATGATATTGCGATTGTTTGGAAGAAACAAACCCACAGAATAGACATTCCGCTCGCGGAGTAGAAGTCCATCAGTTGGAAAATATAAATTCCTCCCTAAAGTACAAACGTAACATTTACATTTTCTTTTTGTTAATAAAATTCTATTGTTGATAAATTACTCTTGAAGATTTAATTGTTCCTCTCATATGTATACATATAGAAATGTGTTCTTGAATACTAACATTTGTAACCATCGGAATTCCAAGAGCAAACATTATCAGGCAGATTGCGATGGTGAACTTGATTCTATGTGGACGAAGTATATCCGGCCAATAGTCAACCATACCGGTTATGAAGGATTCTACGATGCAAAATTCACTGTCGATGCCGAGAATCTGTGTGAAAACGAAATAATTCATATATAATTTAATATTATTTAAATGATGACAAACGAAACAATTCTAGTTCTTCCATATGTTTAACCATTGCTCTAAAATCTAGATTAAAATTTAATATGATACGCATTACAATATTACATTAACATTGATACGTATTTAATAATAATTAGCTATAAATATATTTTTTACTATTGACTACACCAAGCCTGTCCAAAACTGAGTTTGTGAGTTAAATATTGCATCTCTACTATCGTCTTGTTGAGCGAGATAGATAGAAGATAAAAAAGATAAATGCTAAAGCAGTTAATTCACTAGACAGAGCTTCTTTTTCTTACTCGCTCAACGAGATGATGGAGAGAGACAAGTGTTTAGCTAAGTTTTAAACAAGCTGTACATGATTAATCTTTAATCCATTTTGTATAAAATAATTACATGAATTACAATTTGAGCTAAAAGATTATAAATCAAATTAACATTCTTACAAAAAAAAAACTGAACAACAAAAATTAATTGAATTCATAAATTGTGAAATTGTTAATACAAAATACAATATAAACGTTACTATTTATATCCTTATGCTGATACAACTTTTTGTATAAGTTAGCTAATATTTTACACTGTTCAAAATAATAATTCGTTTCAAAAGAAGAAAATACTTTTTTAAGCATTTTCTTAGTTAACTTATTTTAGCTTTGCATAAATCGTTTCTACAGATATTTCACAATTTTTTAAAACAAAAACGATGTTAAATGACGATGTATAGAGAGAAACTTCCTGCCGAGGACGATAAGGTGTTCAAATCCTTTTACAGTGATGCACATGAAAAACATAGACGGCGACAGCCGATTCCGTCGTTGGAATAACAATTTCTTACGAGCAGCATAACGAAGAATATAATGGCCCACAACGAAGCACCGGGTAGCTTCAAAACGACCTCGGGATACGTGAGGAAGACGAGACCAGGTCCGCTCTTGACAACCTCGGACACCTGCGTTTGCTGTTCTTGGGCGATGTGACCCAGTATCGAAAACGTTACGCAACCGGCCAGAAGACATGTCAGGGTGTTGACTACGCAAGTGATTATTGCGTCTCTGCAAGACAAAACTCCCTTTTTGAAAGACTCCAGCAGCGACGACATCACGTTTAGTGCGTCGTGGTTAAAGACTAGAGCACCTTAAAACCATAACTTCTTTCTCGATTTTAATTTACGAAATAAGACCAAGGAAATCTGAAATGGCTAAAGTAACGATATACATGGATTGTTCGAGCCACTTGGAATTGCGAGATTAAATTAAGTTGGATTAGAGAAACGTATATGTGTTCTTATCATCTTTTTTTTTCTTTTCTTATTCTTCATATATTGGTGCCTCGACATTCTGACGGAAAATTGATCAGATAAGCAAAATCTATTATCAAAATTTAACGCTATGAAAGCGAGACGTCTTGTCGGTGTCCAGCCAGATCGGATGGAACGTATAAATAGCTTACCTATAACAATTATGATGGAACTTGTTGTATGAGCCCAGAGCGGGCAGGGCACCGGTGCCGATGCTGTACGCGAAGAAGATCTGGGTTGCGCCGTCTATCCACGGTCCAGGACTGAGCAACTCCTCCCATCGTGGCGTCACGTAGTAAAGCAAACCGTCATAGGAACCCTCCAACGTCACCGCTCTTCCCAAAAGAATGAAAAGCACCACGTACGGGAACAAGGCTGAAAACCAGATGATCTTACCGCTCTGATGAAGACCGCGACGGATGATAAGGTAAACGAGTAGCCAGCCGATAATCAGGCAGCCTAACAACTCCCATTGGATCTTGCCAATGCTCTCAATGCCGGACGTGATGCCGAGGACTCGTTGACTGAAAATTCAACACCGTTCTGTTAATTCAGCGTAAAGTTACTATAATTGGCATAAGCATAAAATATCGTAAACATTATTTTACAAAGTGCTTCTGAAAAGAAAAATGTAAACAATATCTGGATTTAAACATAAATAATGGACGTAAATAGGCATAAGGATAAATATTAGATTGAATTAGAATTATGCATATTATAGCACTAATAATGTACACGAGCGAAAATTGTATTTCACATCGTGATGATTTTTATTTTGCCTGACTTACTTCCTGAGGATTATTTAATTTATGTTTGATAATATTATATTTATCTAATTTATGATAATAGTTGCTAAATTACATTAATTAAATTGCAAAAATGTGATGCACATATATGTATATTGCTAGTAATATTATTATATACCATCGAAATTATACGTTACGTAAACGAATTTATACACGAGGGAACTCTGCTATGACCTGATTTAAGGAAATTAATGTTGCATTTTTCTTATAGTAATCACGTAAATCCCCTAATAATGTTTATCTTATATCACAGCCTTATTCATAAGCATTTCTCACAAGGGGATATAAATCTGACGCATATACTGACGCGTATACTATTTCATTAAACTCAATGTTTTTGTATTTGAAAAGTTCCTTAGATTAAAGAATTATTTTTAAAAAATTAAATGAGATTGAGCGTTTTTCTTTTATTTTCCATATTCATTATAAACAGTATTTTATAAGCGTTTTTTATTTTATAGTAATTTTTAATATTTATTTACTTACTCCCAATACTCCTCTACCGGTGTGGTATGATGACAGGTATTATTTTCAGCAAAATTTGAACAGTTTATTTTCTCGTGCATACTGCTTTCTTGGTTCGCATCATAACAATAATCCGTGTTCCACCAGTTTCCTGAAATTTTTTTTTTATAAAATATATATTATGTTAATGTGTTTAATATTAAGATAGATGTGTTATTTACCACATTCACTCCAAGGTACTCTCGGTAAATTCACAAACATGCTAATTAGGTAAAAAAGGGTCCAAGCAATAATTATGCAGTAATATACGTCCAGGAAAAATACAATGGTCATTGTAGCGTATCCTACACCTGAAATCCGATAATATATTATGCATTGTTAAATTAAAAATGTTTATTAACAATAAATTTTAATACATATTTCTTTGAAAAATACTAAATAAACGTTTACTTACAGTAAATAAATATTTATTCTAAATATTAAAAAATGATAGTTAAATTAAATTAATAGTTTTTGTATCAAGTAAATATATGTTTACATTTGATAACTATTTACTTAGAACTGCTCAAACAAATATGTATTTGTTAAAATTTAGTGTTTTAAATACAATTTGTTATTGACGTATTTAAACTGTATGATTTTAATTCTAAAAGATGTAAAAAAATAATTATTACCTTGCAATAATGGACACAATTGTCCCACTAGCGACATTCCGCCAGCTCCAAGATATTGTCCAATGGCGACTTCTTGAAAAAATATAGGAATTCCACAAAACAGCATTGCAATGCCGTAAGTGATCAGAAAAGCTCCTGTATAAAAATTCGAAAATTTGTTTAAAAAACACTTATTCTTTCATATCAATATTAATAATTATTATTTTTAATACAAGTAAGTATAAACAATCTATTGGCCGCAGTCTAAAGCAACTTGTCTTTACCCTTTTTTTTATTTTATTTTGTTTTACATGAACATAAAAGAAATGTTAGTACCGAGACAGTAATTAAACTCGAGAAGGCCGCGGTTATTCAATTTTAGCGCATGCCGTTCCCATCATATTAAAAGGATTGCATGACTTAAACTAGAGAAGTAATTATGGACGCCACTGAAATCCGATGCTGTCTCATCCCCGACTATAGTGGCAAATTTAATGCTCTGGAGAAATTTAATGCTTCTAAATGGAATAACAGAGTTGTGTTACGGTTTCTGTTAAAACTTTACATTAAAATAATCGATCAAAAGTAAAAATTATACAAAACTTTAGCTATACAAGAATATTCTTTATCTTAGATACGTACATATGTTAGCAAAGTAATCTTTTTATTTTGATAAAAAGTTTTCGGCAATTTGCAATACAATTATAAATTTAAACGATCGAAATTTTAATGATTTATTTTATTGATATATGTATCATATAATATAAATCTAGTATCATCCACTTACCACCGCCATTTTTATAACATAGATAAGGGAACCGCCAGACATTTCCTAATCCGACGGAAACACTTATGCAAGAAAATAGGAAGTCCAATTTATTGTCCCAACCGCCGCGTTCGGCATCCTCCTCTCTATTACCGATCTCAGTCATTTTACCCTGTGGCGAAGACACCGTCATCTTCGGCACGGTACGAGACGGCTCGCGCCTCTTATCCGTCGCCACCGATTTGGCCTTGAATTGTATGAAGGTCTGGTCGGGGTCGACCTGATCCTTCTCCTCGCCCCAGTAATACATTTTCTCCGCCATGGAGTCTGAAACGCACCGAAAATTGATACTGAGTATCTATAGGAGGAAACTCTAAGGCAGACCTTGAACGTAATTGGAAGGATGAAACGCAAATTCTTATGGCCTTCGTGCGATCGATTATCATGATTTTGTCCTATCTAATAACGCAGTTAAGTAATAATTCCGCTAGAAAGGACACGCGATGTCTTACTATACTTCGTAGAGAATATATATAAGATAAAAATCTTTATATTCATTCTTTTAATATTTTGTGAAAAATTAAAAATAGGTTGATAAATAAAACGTTATAAACATTAATTCTATGCAAATAGAATTTAATCTTCAAAATCACATATAGTTAATGTAACTATATATGCATTTAAACATTTTATCTCTTTAAATTTCTTTAAAAGTTAACTTTCGAAATATTTAGGTTTCTTTCTGTTTCTTTAAGCTCCTTTCAGAAAGAGAGATACTATAGAACTTTTACCTTTTCCTCCTATTACCAGTTTATAAAATTTCGCAAATTATAATACATATAATTAATACCTCTTTGGTTCAACCAATTATGCAAATTTCTTTCAATGCAAATTAATTGGATATTAGCGACGATTAGATTTCCGAGAACGCAGTGATACATATGCATATTTTTTTCCAACACCGACATTTCGCCATGACCTCTATTACATTCGGAGGAAAAAAGCGATGCTATAACAGTAAATTTCTCCGCCTACGTTCTGATAAAGCCTAGCACGCAATTGCATAGTATGCAATTACTAGTGTCGTTCAGGGGTTGTGTTTCCGATAAAACTCTACTAAGTTTCGTTTACCTCTCCAATTTTTCAATAGATAGTTTGTAAAGAGCATATGTAATGTATATGGACATAATCTCGTTGACCTTTTGAATAATATCATGTTAAATGGCACAAGTATACTGAAAATGAATTGCTCTAATAACAGTGTAGAATTTTTAATGTGTTCAGTACTGTGTATCATAACTGTTTTCAAAACAATTTCTAAAAATATATAATACAAAAGAATATATTATAATAATTTCTCGTATTTCGATTTTTCGAGAATAACAGAATATATCTCTTAATGCATTTATCCTTTATTAGTTATTTAAATTTAGAATTCTTAAAGTTGTAATTTGAATACTTTTCCGATTGTTGTAAATATGTTTATATATATAAAATGTTAATTTTCTTTAAAAAAGATAAATTTAAATTTTACATTAAAAATGATAAAGTTATTAAAGCTACAGATTATATCAAGCTATTCAGAACAGTTTCTAAATTTACATTAAATTTACATAGAACATTTCTCGTAAAATTTTTCGGTAATAACAGATATCTCTCGCGTCTAATTTTCCTTTTTAATCTCAAAATTATAGTACAATCTGCAGAATACTTTTTCCAATTATATTGTGCCAATTTTTATATATGTAAAATAATATTTTTTTTATAAAAAGAAAACGAATTTTAATCTCACAGAAAAACATAAAAATAATTAAAGTCCTCCAGTAATATTTTTTTATATTTATATTCTATTACTTGTTATTTTTACTATATTTTTTCAAACAATTTAAAATCATATTTTTTTCTCGGAAAGAGAATCATCTTCACATTTCACTAACTTTTAATATTCAACATATTCGTGATTGATATTGCGATTAAATTTTTTACATTAAAAAACAAATTTACATTGAATTAACCGAAAGATAAATTTCCACTTGCAATTCTGGATATCTTTAAGAATCATTTGCTTTAATTTAATGTCAACATCGCATTAATTGAATTCAACTACCTATAATTACATTTTTTTCCCTCTATTATACCCATATCAGAAAGGATAATAGAGATAATCATTCAGCCAAATTTGTTTATTCCGGATTGCAGTATTCTGGTATTTTCGACAGCTTTATATTTTTCGCAAAACCGTGCTTTGAATTTCGGTGACCAGTGCGGAACCTATGCAACCGGTTTCCTATTCAACGTAACGTATCGCGACCATTCGTGCGTATTGTCGTAGCTACACGCATGTTTGCTCATATATCGCGTGTGTTCGCTCATTCTCATTCATCTCCCTTCTCCAGGAATTCTCTCCCTATTTCTTTTACTATTGTAACCCACTCGATTCAGGATTGGCAATGAAGGGGGTGCACGTGCCAAGTAATATATACACATGCCTACGTACTTGTGTGTATGTAACGTGCATATGTTTGCGTTTATTTGCGCGCGCGCGCGCGTCGTTGGCCGTGCGCGTGCTCCACGCTCATGGATGCTGGACGCAAAATCAATATCAAGTTTACATCGCGTCTATGTACACACGTGGACCGTGAATCTCATCGTAAAATTCGGACCCGTCGCAACGTCGAGGTCGCTGATACTCAATCGGATTGCAATTGCGTCAGAACGTGATTGTACTAGTACTGGAATCAATCGGGAATTTTGAATTAAAGGATGGGTAGGGGGCCACGTAAAAAATATAGAAACGCTGAAAAATAAAAACTCGCAGAGAATTTAATAACGAAGTGAAAGATAAATTTTCAAGCGACACGCGATCGTGTTGAATTGAAAATATAAGTACTTTACGTAATTTATAATAAATAAAAAGTAAATTATACAAATATTAAAAATATTATTTCAGCAAAAGAGGCATTAAATTCTTTACATATTTTTATAATTCTTCTCTGAAACAGATGATAAAATTAATAATTAATTATTTCCTAATCTAATACTTTATTTTTATAGCACGTGCTAATGAAGTTATATTTAGTATTGTTTAACTTCACAAAGTTAATTTGCGTTATTTAATATTTTCTACATTTAATCAAATTGATGTTTTTAAAGATAAGCTAATAAAGGAATGAATTTAATATCATACATTCTTTTATGAAAAACGATCATACATATACAAAGGTTAGATGATAATTACAGCTTAATTGAAAAAGAAATAAATATGTTCAATAGTATAATTTAATTTTCTCTTGTTTAACTAGGATTACAATATTTGAAAATTACAATTTATAAATTTATAATACGTACATAGTGTAATGCTACGTTCATTCTTGCCATAATTAATAGTCCTTACATGAGATGACGATGCAGCTGCTGCATCATGCGCTTGACTGCGCGAGGGAAATACTTAATCGTTAAATGAATCGCGTAGGTCGTGTACGAATATAATCCTGATCCATTACATGCTTATCGATTATCAGGTACTTGAATTAGGTTTGTTTATGGTTTGTTTAGGTTCATTATTAATTACAACGCATTGCGTTACCAGCGTTGTCGTTTCTCAGATGCATAACTTTGTGCAATCTCTTTCTAATATTATATATATAATAAGTATAATTATTTATTTACTACCTGATGTAATTAGATGTTAATAATTCGCGTCTCAGTCGCGATGAAAAAAGTTTTTGTTTTCTTAACATCATTTTATTTATGCTAAATTCTAGATATAGAAGCATTTAGATCATTCAGACAAACGAAACGAATGCAAATATTTTCATGTCTCAGTCTGCTGCGATGTTTATGTAAAAAATTGATGAAAATCTAAATTTATTATGATTTTTCAAATCTTGATCGTCTTACCAAGGAATGTTCACAAAATTCCGATGTAGCAGCCGTGACCGTCGATTTTTTGTGTCTGGTAACAGTCGCAAAATTCAATACTGCGTATAATCACATCGTACAAGGCAGCAGACGTTAGTTACGCCGCGTAGGACCGTTCACGCCCGATTCCGCTTCGAAAGACCAAATTCTCTCCTGAATCTTTCCAAGATGGTTTTCCCAACCGGAAATCGATCCCACGGTGAGTCACGGGTATTCACTTGCCAAGGGTGATGTAACGAAAAGCGCACTTTCGGAATGAACGAGGTTTATTGATGTACGTCGTGTTGGTCACGAATATCTGCGACCTACCTCACAAGGGTTGTAGTTACAGAATAATGCTCCGGTTCAAGATGGGGAATGTTACCCCTTTCGGACGCATGCGCAGAAATGCGCATCCCCCTAGCCGGCGAAGCAAGGTGACGGAGTCCTGGGGTCTGGCGGAGGCGGCAGGACCTTTTACTCGATAAATAATCAAAGGGATTGAAGAGGGTGGCTTGATATGTATATCGGGCTTCATAAAGCTCTTTTAAAGATACTAACGAGGAGATCGTCATCGTTTAATTTATTTTTTTTACACAGCTTAAATCTTTTTTTCATGATACTTTTCACAATATTTTTTATTACATTCTACGAAATTAATAAAAACGATTCATAACATATTGTTATTTATCTGATCAAAATTTCGTGGAAAAAATAAAATTTTAATATTAAAAAAATTATTTATAAAATATTGAAGAAATAATGTACTCTAATCAGATTTAATGGTGAATATATAAATAATATCTTTTATTATATTTAATTCTTAGTCTTAACGTTATTAATAAAATAAAAAATTTTAATCCATATTGATAGGTTATCGATAAAATTATCATCACAACAAACATTATATTGAGTGCTTGGGATGATTGATGTATATATACGTATTACAGTTTATTATAAATCTGTAATATGAAAAAAGAAAGAATATATATAAATATTAGAGAAATTTATATGAACTAAATATTAAAAATGTATACATTTATTTGTAAAAAAGTTTTATATACATACACATACTGTATTAATATAATTGATAGCATGTGTGCGACCTTATGTAATGTTACGCACATTATTTTTACGTAACTATTGTATTTCTTTAATGGTCATTCGACTATCGTTTAATCTCAAAAATGAAGTTTTGGTTTTACATATTATACGTATAAAATATTTTTGTAAAGTTTTATAAATTTTTTTGGAGCATAAATGTTAGATAATTAAAAAAATCTTATCAATATATATAAATGCCGCGGCGTGCCGACTCGTTGTTTATGTAAATTAAATATTATCTGCGAAATTGACGCGCCACGAATACGTTTCGAGAATGCGTTTTCCCAGTGAGCATTGCTCAATCGAAGAGCTCTTCGATGACGATGTTCAATGAACATTGACAAGTCCTTTCAACATTCGCTTGATTGCTCGTTGGAATTGCTCGGTATCACGGTGTGACAGCCGCGTCGGTTTCGCAATTGCTTAGTCGCGAATTTATCAGGATCCTGAAAACCAAATCCGTGGTCGCGATCATATTAAGACTTTTTTTGAAATTCTAATTGTTGCAGTCGCATTTTTTTAAACACAATTATGCTTTTCTTTAAGATTTTAGTGGAATTTTTAAAATGTTAGAACTTTTCGTCTTAAAAAAGTGACTTCAGTTTACAGACTCCTCTATCTACACTAATTTTATAGTAAAATAAAATTTTCATTTTATTACACGCGCGCGTATAAAATACTTGTGTAAAAAATTTTATAAATTTTTTTTGGGGCATAAATATTAAAAATCTTATTGATGTACATAAATATATTATCTTTTACTAGAAAATTAAAGATAACAGGGAGTAATAAAATGTGAGGTAGATCTCTCTCTTTCTCTCTCCACACACGCACACGCACACACAAAATTATTGTTACATCGTTACCTGAACGTCATTAGCGCCTGCCACGGTTTGAAAGGATTTCATTGACATTTTCCGCTGCATTTCCTTGAACGAAGAGAAATTTGGTTGCGGCATCCAATTCGTTCCGTAAGAAATCGGATGTATATCCCCACGCGGCGCGTTGTTTATATCATTCGACATTTCTAAGCGGTCGTCGTCGCAAACTATACTCATTTCGCCCTCGTCCAATATCGCGTTCGCTTCGGTAGTTAGGGGTATCTCCTCTTGCGCTCTGAGAATAAAAATATGTGTGATACACACACACATACAACATTATTTTCCTCATTTTATTTTCTGCTTCTGCAACGAAAGCTAATGTACGAAAGGAGATCATTTTAAAACACAAATTGCAATACTAACCCGTCCTCTGACCATTCCATACATAATTTAACCATTGCAAGCGCATTCCAAAATTTAACTAAAGATTCTTTAACAAACGTTTCCACGCGATCTGTAGAGTTTGCACATCCCAAAGCAATTACCGCAATTGTCATCGTGATAATCCAACTAATAAAACAGGCCGACATTATCGGTGGCTGTATGGATACAGGATAGTATGAAGACCAGACATGTTGCCACCAGGGATATGAAATATCACGATATTCAGATTCCTTTATCAATAATAGAAATTTTTTAAATATTATATCACTTAGAATGTTTAAATTAATTATCATAATTAGCATAATTAATTATTTCAAGCTTGTGTAAACTAACTATTATATAGTAAATTTAATTAATTACATTTTATAATTAACTTAATAATTATCTAATTTTAGGCTTAGTAATTAGTTTACATAGACTTATAATAACTCTCTCTCACAATTATACTAATTATAATAATCAATTCAGACTAAAATTCACTTCTACGAAATACTGTAATATTTTATTCTTCGGGATAAGCTTTAGAAAATCGTTTCTTCTTTTTCGACATATACATGCTTTATTTTCTCTTACATAAAAGCGGACAATTCAAGCGTTACGAAAGCGATTCCTTTGTTGGTTACAAAAAGATAATAATATAATAATGAGTCCACTCACGTAACTCCAATAATGCCAGACGCTGCAATAAAGTATCCTTTGGAGGATCAGCCATAACCATAAAAGCGCATTAACTGCGAGCCAACTAACTGACACCTTGAAAAACGCACGTGTATACAGAAGGGCATTAGCCCTAACATGTGAAATGCGATGATTTTGGTACCTGAAATATTTTGTAAATAAATGTCCCTCCTACGATGTTCATAATCCGCGTGGAGGACGGAGGATTCTTCCAAAGGATGAGTACCACGGCTGTTAGGATTAGGAAGGATGGCAGGGTGTGGATAAAGTCTGGCCCAACTGCGATTTTCGCATATTCACGGAAAACCTTGTGTCGCAGAAGTAGAATCTCGTGGGGCACGGAAAACAAGGTCCCTATCTGCGTGTGCAACGCGCTTAGGCAAGACATTACTGACAAGGCTTACGTGTCAGCCTGGCTTTTCGGAATTATCTGTCACCGCGAAAGAACGAATCGCGGTTATAGTAGTTACACCCAGACATCGAAACGCCTGACGTGCGCGGAAATGAACCGTATAGCGCCTATCGTTTGTTCGAGGAAGGAAACGAGTGTCGACAGAAACATTGATATATTCGCGATTGATTCGCGCACTAATTCCGTTTGTCGATGTATATTATCAAAGTGTTCAAAGTACCTATCATAGAACAAGTCAGAATAGATTTCGATTGAAATTATTTAATTATTCCTCAAATTTCTCTTGTATTTTCTAGAGAAAACGGAATAATTCCGATCAAAAATTTATTCCAATTTGTTCCATGATAGGTGCCCTAAATGAATTATGCATATTATATGTAGATAATATTCAAAATAGATTATGTGTATTATAGAAGTATTCTGAACAGATTTCGATCGAAATTGTTCAATTGTTCTTCAGATTTCTACTCTCTAATAGTTTTCTACTCTCTAAAATTTTTAGAGTGAATCTCACTTTGAAGAATAAAATCTTACCCTATAAGATAATTCATCCTTTAATTTGTTTAAAAATTGATTTAATTTTTATTCTTTAGTGCAAGATTCTATTCTAAAGACTTTAGAGAGTAAGAAAAACGAATTAATTCCGATAGGAATTTATTCCAACTAGTTCCATGACAGATACCCAATTCAGAAATGATTTACGACTGCTTCTCCATCATGATACGTTACTTAAAGTCAGTTGTTAAAAGTTGAAAATTACGAAGTTACACTATGCGTTAAGCTGCATATTCTCTGAAATAAATTATTAAGAGCTAAATTTAAATTTAAATTATAAATCAATATATCCTTAAAAAAGTTTCTTGAAGTTGGAAATGGAGAAGTTGTAAGGAGATTGTCATTCAATTAAAATTTTACCGATAATCGGATTTTCAAGAAAAATAGTGTAAGGATAATTTTCAAACAATTAGCGAACATAAATGGATATTTATTCATAAAAATTCGTAAAGTTTATTTAATAATAAAAGTAGTTCCTATCCGAAACACTGTTATTATATACAATTATATACAATTATATATTATATATTTAATGATTAAGCAGTCTATATAAGGAAGTAATCGGGTCCAACGAAGGATCCACATTTGGGAAAGTCCTGTGGCGGCGCTACCATATCACTAGGCTCCCCAACTTGTAAGATAATATCTAAACCACGAGTCCAATCAGTCGCGTGCTCATCCCGCAACATCCAATAACCTACGAAATCAAATAAAAATTGTATCACACGCGAGTTGGTAAGTTGATAGTTTTATTAGAATCGATTTTTTGTCAATTTGAAAATTTCCTATTTTTGTTTTCGGTTAGTGAAAAGTTACTTTGGTATTATTTGTATTATATTAGAATTATTTGTATTATATATTTACATATTTTTAATATTCTGTTCTGTATATTTAATATAAACAAGAAAAAATTATAATAATTAACGGAGTTAAAATGGCAATATCTAACGTAAACTAAGATTTGAAATTAAAGTTAAAAGTTTTGCTATTTATTATACAATTTGGAATTCGCTTGCGAGAAACTTTATTTCTAATAATTGCTAATATAATTCCATCATTTGCTGATATCTTTGTATATTTTAACAATAGAATTTATCTTCAATTGAACAAAAAGGTTATCAAATTAACAGTTGAACCTGTTAGATTGATCTGTATATTAAACATTTATATCAATTTAATTAACGAAAGTTTACCTGGATTGTCAGCTTTAAACCGCAGCGCCACGGCACCAAATTTAGGCACGACGATGGTATCCTTGATTAATGTGCAATCGAGATTCCGCGAGAACAGTTGGCTTCTCTCATCAAGTTTTTTCACCTCTTGGAGTGATATACTTCGCCCAAATTGCCGGGCACCCACCACGTAAAAACTGTAGCCGTGTAGATGGTAAACTAGATCATCCAAACCGCCTGTAGCAAAACAATAATTCTGATTGATTAGAATTTATTGTACGTATAGCAAAAAATTATTACCACTATTCGTGGTGTTTTAGCTAAAATTATTTTAATAATATTGAATTATTTTATGATATATCGAACTACATATATTATGATATTGAATATATTAAAAATATATAACTACTGACTTATATAAATTGTAAAATTACTAAATTATATAAAAAATATTTGTAGCATGAACAGGTCTGACAAAAAATCTACGAAAAAAATCACGTTGTGTAGGAAATGGTTCTTGAACAAATGGTGGATGAAGATAATTTCACGAGAAATATCACGAACCGAGAATCGATGCTGAAATTAGTTTCGCGTATAATTGCGAAGCTTTATGAAAGAGGCCAATCGTTCCACGTGCTGTTAGCGGAAGTCTCGGGATTTCTCTCGGCTGTCGCAATTGTCTTAAAAGAAATCGCGATGACGCGACAAATATTGTTTTTCAAGCGAATAATATACACCTCCCTCATCAAAAGTGATTTATGATGATGAGAGCCTTCATCAATAACTTTAGCTTTCGCAGCAAGTGCAAGATATATAGAGGCATCGGGATCAAACGTACATTCTATTATGCTGCTAATGTTCTCTCACATGCTGCTTCATTCATTCTGTAAGATTATCCCTAAGCATGTGTTTGAAGAGACTATGTAATAATTAAACTAATGAGCTACGCCAAACAATATTACGCAGAAGACCGTCTTCAAACGAATTGCGTAATGAATTCCTACCGTAACCTTGTCATATTTCATATTAATATATATATCAGGAGACGCGGTAGTATTTCCGGCCATGTTCAAAAACGTATACCATATATATGTATATATATATTTATATTGCCTTGTGTTGATTAAAGATTCTAACTAAAGTTTAATGTTACGAACATTTGATGACTAAAGAATTAATGGTCTTCTAAATGTAAATCATAAAATGCTAAGAATAATTAGAAATGTATTTAAATTATTTTTATCTTTTTCGGTGTCTTTAAATTTTCCAAATCATAGAGTATTGTTGAATATAGAATACTAGTTTATTATTTGTTATTCAATTACAGTTCAATATACCCAAATAGCACGAAATTTTATAAATGTTCTAAAAATATACCTATCTTACGAATATTTATATATTCTAAAAAAAAAAAATATTTAGAATGACAATGTAAATGTTTTATGTACATAGAACATTTTATGTGATTTTGTATAAAAAACAAAATTTTTATACGTCTACATTTTTTTATATACGTTTGGGATTAATTTTGTTCGTATGATGAAATTAGTATGTAGCAGTTTAAAGTAGTTAGTTAATAACAGCAGTTAGTTAATGAACTGCACATGCGCAGTGTGCAATTCATTAACTCTAAGAATATTCTGAAGAACTTTCTAGAAACGTTCTTTATATTACAAATATTATATGAATTTCTGAATAAAATATTCTATGATCTATGTATTCTATATATTCATAAAACGTTTGATTTAAATATTTCAAGATTAAGTATATTAGTATTTTCGAAGATGTTCGTATAATATTTTGTGCTATTTAGATATATTTTTATCATTGGAGAAAAGTACATAATACAGATGAAAAAAGAAAATTGAAGAAAACTCATAAAATTGTGAGTGTGAGAAATCTATCTTTGCCTATATCTTTGTTTAGGCTTTCTAATCATAAAATCTGGACAAACGTCAAGGCTTCGAATGGATAGAAACGGGGGAGAAAATGAAAAACACGGACAACTCAAATTAATCAGAACGTACACGCGACATTACGAGTCGCATTTGCACTTTAATCACGCTCGAATGAGACTAATTACCTTGATCCAAGAGAATAATCTCGACGGTTGCTCCGAGTGGCACGTGGCGCACGTGTACACACTCGCATATGTCACCCGTGCCGACGTCGCCGACCTGACGGCATCGTCGTCGCGACACGGTCTCGTTGCTCTCATTGAGATCGTCCTCGTTGTCGTCGTTGTTGCACAGAATCCCCGGGGACACATCGTCACCCTGGGTCAACAACGGTGACGACGGGAATGTGAAAGTGACGTTATTCACGTTCAACACTCGCGTCTCCGTTCCGCCGTTATCTGAAAAAGACGAAAGATGTTCACGTTTTGATTAAATAATCAAGTTTATGTCGCGCAGCGCTCTCTCTTTCTCTTTTTTAATTTAAAATTATCTACATGCAGTTCTTTTATCAATTTAATTATACATTATTTTCTCGACGTTCACTACGACGCGCGGCGACGGGAGCGTTAAGAAATTTCTTCTTCATATGTACAAAAAGTGATGATTATATAAAGACGATACGTATATTATATAAAGAGATTAATCTTTACGGAACGGGAAAGCCATTATAGTAAAATTAAAACAGTCAATGCTATGTTTTGAAATAAAAAATGTGATAAAATAATGAATTATAATAAATTTTTAGAAACGGCTGTAAGATTTAAAAATAAATCCTCGTTTTTTAAAGATTAATGAAAATGTAGTTTTACTATAAGTTTACTATATAAATTCTATAATATAGTTTCCTATAAAAGTCTCTTTATGAGAAATTAGGAGGTAGTACAATTTGAACAAAACAAAATTCAATTTTTTAGTTTTAGTTTGTGGTTTTCTTCTGTTTGATACTTTCAAATACTCTTCACACCGTAAGAACAGAATTACAAAACTTGTATTAAAATCTTATTTCTTATCTTATTTCAGAATTATGCCATGTTTGAAATTGTACCAACTTACCCTACATCGCAGCGTCTTTCTCCTCATCATTTTACAATATTTTCATAAGCTACTTAAGCTAATAAAATCGTGTATCGCGTAGTATTTTTATTCAACCAAATTGGCTGAAATTTAAGAGTGATATGTACCTATTTATATTTTCTTAAATTTATAATTTATCTCAAACTTTTTTAATAATAATTAAGTCTTTTACCTTAAAAATCTTAAGAAGTTTTCAATGCAAAAAATTATTTGAAAAGATAAATTCTAAATCCATCAAAAAGTTAATCGAAAGATGTTCTGTAATAAAAAAGTAATATTTGATAGTAGTGAAAGTGCTTCTTACGTATAAAGCATGCTCGGTAACAAAATTTTAGTAACCCGGATTTGAATATAATATGATAAATGAAAAAAGCGGTGAAACTTAGGCGGCAGAATTTTTATCCAAGTCTGCCCGCGTTAATTAATGCTCCATGCAATTACGTCCTTAATTTGCACTTTCACTCCCATTAGGCGCTCTTATTAACTTTTACGCACCTATCAGTTCCGTCGCTTGCATCTTGTAGTTAATCGGCAGATACAGTGTCACATCCGTCTTGGGCTTAGTCAGGGTTTGCGGAATTTTACGGATACTTTGAATATCCATTGCGCATAAATTCTCTCGGTCGCCGCATTTCGCGGTAGGATTCGTCGTTACGGCCACCCGGTCTGTTCCTATCTCGTCGATATCACGCTGATCGATAGCTTCCGCCGTTGCTGCAGGATTTTCTGAATTGCCTTTGTAGTTGAGCATCGCTGTGCCATTTATCGTGCTCGTTCCACATTCTTTCGTTGTGTGCACATTCATCCAGTAGGAACCGATGCGTTTGCTCGCTTTGAGGACGAAGTCTGCTCTTTCACCTTTAACGAATATTGAAGACTATTCATCAGTCTCAGCGTATTCGATGAAAATCGTGAGAAATCGGGAAATGAAGTTTTGCTTTGAATAACGGTAGAGTCAAAGCTATCGATCGACAGTATTGAATATCCTAACTTTCTTGTAAATCTCAAAGGGTAAACGTAGAGAACGTGCTATTTAAGATCCACTACATTAAAAAATCGAAGCGTTTAAGAAAATAAATGTTTTCACAATTGCTACGTTAATTATACAATTGAAGAATTGACAACTTGCGAGACTCAAGTAAAATGTTTTTACGTTTATATATGTCTAATATTTTTCTATAGCCTTACGTAATCAATTTCTTAACGGAAAAAATATAAAGCATGTAACTTGAAGGTGTTTCGATTAAACGTATTCAATTTTCCTAATAATACCAAAAAACCTATACTAAAAAAAATTTCCTAAAGTAATATTTTTTTTAATAACACTAAGTAAATAAACATTTCTTTATCACAAACAAACATTTATTGAATAAAGAAAATAGTATTTAAATCAAATAATATGTTTAGTAAATATTTATTTACAATAAGGAAAAATGTTTACTTAATATTATTCAAGATATACAAAATATTATTTAGATTTAGGAAATCGTTTTCAGTGTCACGGAAAGAACAATAGAGTATCTAAAATCTGTTTAAATAATTTTGTTAGCCCATCAAAATAATTATAGTAGAATACTTTGACGTTGATGGTAACGCTGTAGAAAGTTTTAACATTAACCGTGTCTAGCAGAGAAAGCAGTTTTGCAACTTGTAAAGTTCTTTAATATGATTGATCTTGCCCTTAGGTTCTCACTGGGTCTATATAATCCAATCACACCATATTAAAGAATTTTATTATACAATAAGTTGCAAAGTTGCTTTCTCCACTGAACGCAGCCATTCTAGCAAGCAGCTTGAATCGTCCTACATAGTTATTTAGATAATCCAAACAAATTTATTTGCAAAGTTAGCTAAATTTTTAAATACTTGAGCAAAGCTTTATTATTTTCGTGTAGTATAGACATGTACAATCCGGATTGTACAAAGATCCGATTACGGAGAAATTAATGGAACTCCAACCTTTAGCCAGAGTAATCGATGTGATTTGTCGTGGCTCTATAGGATATCCGTCAAGCGCGATCAAGAGAAGCGAATGGCCATCGATGAAAAACGTCACCGGACATGCACCAGCACCTCCGGCATTAGCGACACGAAATCTATGACGTCGTCCTGGAATAACCGTGAATGTGCTCAGAGGAACCGCGGGTCCGTTCGGTTGGCGTCCTTTTCCATTGATTAAAAGAATCGCCGATTTCGAATAATCCTGATTAAACGGTACTTCCAGCGAATGTTGCCACTGGGTCACCAGGACCACGTGATTAGGATCGTCGATGTCATAAAGGGCGCGATGGGGTTCCCGAAGGTCCGCTTGTCTCACGATCAATGATCCGATAATGCCATCCGTGACATCAGCTCCTAAAAAAGTTTTTTTTCAAAAAATAGGCTAGTTAAACAATTTCAAAAAATTATAATTAATGATTAATAATTAGAGGTAAATTGATAAATAATATTAAAGTTAGCATCAATATCACGAATCATTAACTCCATTATTATATAATTACGTTTAATGTAAAATAACTTGAAAATAAAAATATTCTTAAATAAATTTTGAATTTTATCGCTAACTTTATAAACAATTAAAACTTGAAAAAATATAATTTCATAAATAAATTTAGCTTCAATTTATGAATAAAAACATTAAGCGAAAATAGTAATTAGCAGTATGATTAATTCGATAGCAACATTTGCAAAGTATTGTATATAAATTTTCTAAATGCTTTTCGACTGCGATTTAAAAATATTCAACATAAATACTAATTAGCAACCTGCATGTGCATGCCAGAGATGTGTGCCGGGTATGGAAGCACGAAATTTATATTGAAAGGTAGTGTAACTTGGTATTGGACATTGCGTGACCAACGGAGTGCCATCCATATAAGGCATTTCCATTTGCGTTTGTCCTCGCCAATGTACTGCTGCTGCTTTACCAGGAAGACGATTTATCACATCCACCACTAGAATATCGTTTTCACAAACCTGTAAAAGCGTAAACTTGAATGAAAGTTCACAATTAGATATTTAATCTAAAAAAAACCGATCTCTAGATATGTTTACGGTGGTATTAAGATTGTACTGGCATTAGATCTTACAAATAAAATAATAATAATTGCATAATATCTAAAAGAAATTTTCTAACAATCACGCCGTAATGCACATTGAGAAATTAATGGTGTCTGATTAAATTAATATTTAAAAATTGTGTGCAGATAGTTTCGAATTGAAAGAATGACACACGATTATAAACTTGATCATCTAATCGTAACATAAAGATAATATAGAATATAAATGTATTTTGTCATTATCTTTTTATATTGTTTGTTCCTTTTACTTTAAATCATCGTTACAATAATGTAAATATCTTAAATGCACATATATACGCAAAGAACAATTTTGCTGTGACATCAAATTTTGCTGGATATATTATAATAGATCTGAAATTAATTTTGTTGGATCAGCCAAATAATTTATGTAGGAATCTCGAGCGAGATTAGTAATGCTGCAAAACATTTTAATATTCCAGCAACCAATTTTGAGTTTCCAATAAAATTATTTTTAGATTTCTCTCTCTCTCTCTCTCTCTCTCTCTCTCTCTCTCTCTCTCTTTCTATATAATAAATCTACTAAAAGCTTCAACTATATCTATAATAACTAATTTTATTTTCTTTAACTTTAATTTTACGTGTTTTGAAATATTTGAATCTTCTCCTGAATGGGTTTTCACCTTGTAATAGCTGTAGAGCTAGGGCTTGCGAATCGTGGGGCGTTTTTGGGTGCACGCCCTACAGTAATAAAGTACAAAACTTCATTTTGAACTATTGACACAAGTACGACATAGGCAGCTGCCAAATAATCTGATAAGTCCAGAATGGACTACACGGTGCGCGTTTGGCAATCTCGGAAGCAGCGAACTTCCGAATCATGGCGGATGATGAAGCTTATTGCCGCCTACGATACCATCTGCTCAGGGGTGAGCTCGTCGATGGTCAATTAAGAGAAACCCCCCAAGCTAGAATGCGAGTTACTCTCGAGCTGCGTGGCTCAAACGAAGTTGCGTCTCGAACAGTGCCTCCACCAGGAAAGGTAGTTATCATAAACTGAGCCAACAATCAACTGAATCAACAATCGGTATGGGAACGGGTTATAGTGAGGGAAAGCGTCAAATAGGGACGCCAAAAGCATCCACTTCATTGCTCTGATCAGCGACGCCTTTCTGGAAGTTTTTAAGAGACCTGTGACTTCAAACCTTTCTACGGTATAAGCCGAGTAATATAAAGTTGTTTGATAAAGAACGCAGAGAGGGAGATGCTGTTGAAACAGAGAAAACCGAAGAAGAACTAAAATTCGCGGGATACCATAATAACTCGCATCACAGCAAAAACGCATCGACGATTTTAGCCAGATGCATGGCTGAAATCCAGACAACGATAACACTTATTTAGGAACGATGGCTTCTCTTGGGCTGCGAATCAAACTCCTACCATATTGGATGGGAGAACTTGAATATAAATCCGAGGGATGACAGTTTCTTTGAATTCATTACGGGAACCGAACTAATCATCCTGAATAGGAAAATCAGAAATCAGAACTCATGGATTGTAGAAGATAGGAGGTAATAGACATAATTATATATACGGAAGAAATAGCTAGCCTAGTGAGGGACCGAAGAGTGTTTGAAGAGCCCTCGAGCTCAAACCATAAGCAGTATGTCTCCATTTATATGGAGATAAATATTTGAACGCTGAAATTTAAATTTGTTTTGAGAAGCATAATATTTATGGTATATCTTATTTCAAATACTTTTTAAAGTTTATTTGGCATAGCATGTCTGTTGATATATTTATCTTCATCCTCTGTCAGAAATAAAGGTTTTAAAAATATATTAAAGAATATCTCTCTTTCTCGTACAAAATGCATCAAAAATTTATTAAAAGCTACAAAAATTTATAATTATCACTTGATCTCGTGAGAAAAGATACTTAACTTCAATCAACATTTCTAAAGTTTCGAAATATTTGCAGTCGAGGAAGAGTAATCAGATGCCTATAGCAAAATTTGCTTTACTTCAAAATATTCACTCAGTTAAACAAGGCACGTGTACGGGATTATTCCTATATTGCTATATACGCCGCGTGCGGCGTAATCAATTATCAAGAGTATGTATTGAGTACGTGTCTCAATCATCACGCGGCATTTAATTTTACCACAATATAGAACATCAACTTTCATGCATTGCGAGTTACTGATTGCAAATGAAGGCATATTGATGTTGGTGAAACCATTCGATAACAAATGCACAGATCTGTCTATGCATGAATCTAATTGTATATAATCAACTGAATATTTCTCTAAAATTAAATATAACAATAATAATAGTAAAAAGACGTTTTTATAAAATTAATGCTATATTACCACAAACAATCAATTTATTATTATAATATCTACCAATTAATTTAATATCTCGATTTTTTACATAAAATCCAAAATGAATTATTCATAAATTCAATTAATTAGTAATTACGGATTTAGTTTGAAAATATTGAAACTGATAATATTCACTTTTATTAAAATAAATCCTACAGAAAGAACGATTTGCTAATAAACCTATAAATTGAAGTAATCTAAAAATTAATAACTTTGTTTAACCATCAAAATAATTATATATATTATCGAAAATTCAAGCATGATGAATATTGCTGCAAAAAATTTTAACATTGTAGCAACAAATCTGAACTTACATCATTATCTTGACAATCGAACAGAATTGTTTTCAGATCTCTATCTAGATAATTTTTTGGATGCTCTTTAACAAAAAATTATTTTTTTATATAAAATCTTCCGTCTCTCAGATTATAAAATAGTAAAACGACATGGAAAATTCTCACTTTGCATTTACTGAAGCATTTAAATGTAATAACTTCTATCATCTGCTTTCAATTATTTATTAATTATTTGTGAATAAATTGTTATGGAATATGTTTTAATTACAGAAAGAGGGAAAGTGTAGAAAAGTGACGAGCGATAAGTAAATTGCACTTCTCCAATAGATATCATTGAATTCCTGGTGGTAAGTGCACTCAGCTATTGATCGGTGGTTGAACATTGAGGTCGTACCTGAATACTAGGTCCTGGCATTTGACGATTGGCCGTAAGTATACCTCGCCGCTGTCCATCCGCGGAAACGCAATGGTTGGCCAAGCAAGCCGTCTGATTCAATGGACAGTCACCGCATGATCTATAAGGAATGTCGTAAAGTCGCAATTTTGACGCCTAAAGCACATATACCGAATATAAAGTGTCATGTAACATATCTAAAACATGTGTATTTTATATAACAGTTATACCTATTTTCTATATAAGCATACATTTACAGAATAAAACAAATTATTATACTATATTTCCTATCGATGCGCAAATCAGCGAAGTAAAACTTCCAAAAAACTTACTTAAAAACTTATTGCCTTTTTACTAGATACCTTTACAGATTTACCATCGATTTTTTAAATGCTTTAATTAAGCACAAATTCATAGTTTTTGCTATTAAAGAAAAACAATCTAATGATAACAATGATGAATCACATATTTTAATTAAATAAGAAAATTATATGGACTATTTGCATGATTTGTAAAAGATGAGATAAATTATATATATATATATATATATATATATATATATAAAATTCATAGGTACCGTACGCCAATTTGATCTCCTCGATAGAAATACACAATCCTATGCCTAACGCGATTTGTTTTGCATGTCGGTTTCGACGGGACATCGCACGATTGATCACGGGAGTCTTCCGCATTACATCGGTTAACGCTTAAGAATTGCATAACAGTTATTGCACTGACGAACCCGAAACCGTTTTTTTTTTGCATTATGCTGCAATAATTGCTACATTGGTTAACGTAACAGCGGAAAAATCGCTACAATGTTGCAATCGCAAAAAGGAACTCTATAATCATATCGTGAAACGCACGTGAAGAGAAACAGATCATAGTTTCATCGCGTGAGGCGATTACGATCTAATGTTTTATTAGGTATATAAAGATACTTTCCTTTTTGAGTTCATCTTTTTGTTCAAATACTGAAATATATTTTCATAAGAAATTAGAAGTAAACAAATTAACATGATTTCATGTTAATCTAATATAATAGCGATGCGATCATAATACAGACATTTTATAAAATAATGGTAAAAGTTATAGAAAATCAACGTTGCGTAATATTTCGTAATATTTTTTTACAAGTCATTCCTGTTTGATTTTAAATCTTTCTGCTCCGATTCGTTGACCACTTTTTCTATTTTTCATAATAAATATTTAATTATACATAACTATTTCTACTCAATTATATCTTTTTTATACAAAATATAAATATTAGCAATTAAGAATTAATTAAAAAAAATTTTTCGAGAAAATTTTTTAGAAAATTTTTGTTTAATTGTAGAAAAAATATAAAAAAATAAAAATATAAAAAGTAAAAATATTATAATTTGACATTTGCGGATTATAATTTATTAAATCATTAAAACGCCATCATTCATTGATATAATTGTCATAATTAGTTATTTAATAGTTCATGTAAAAATAAAACCAATCGTGTGGCCTTTGATGTATATTCACTAAGAAAAATTAGTGGTTGAAAATTAACAAACCAAAATATTTTGATCAAATTAATTAAAATTTTGGTTACCTGAATTAGTATAATATTATAACACATTCAATTGACAACAGAAAATTCTAATTTATTTATTTTCAACTAGAATTCCAATTAATATAACCAGACTCTTTCCAATATAAAAAAGTTTTTTCCAGTATCTTATATCATTAATATGCGGATATTATATTCTTATAAGACAGATGTAAAACTTTTCTGACTTACTTGCTGAGCGATTGAAAGACTTCTAATGTGAGTTTCACTCGACAGATCATAGGCCAATCTAAGTGATGACATGGTCTGTCACAGGATAGAAATGTTTGTTCTGAAAAAGAAAGATAGAAAGAGTTAAAAAAAGAAAAATATATTTTCATACTTGAAGCGAAGAAAGCAATTTTCCTTGCCCCCGTCAATTGGAGAAAAAAATGCAAACCGACTATCTGTAGAGATGAAAGTCCAAGCTACATAGAAAGTGCCATATAGTAAAGAAACGTTAATGATGCGCGTATACACATCGAAGTTGTTGCGCAGATTAGAAAGAATAAAAATGCACTTTGTACATTATTACGAATTATTATCGTCAACACATAACAAAGCTGATTTCTAGTAAATTTATCATTAGAAAACGATTTAAGTCGTTTTAATTGATATAATTCAGCTGCTTAATAAAAATTTTGCATTTAGCTTCTTACACATACATTATTATAGAAATATATTATAAAACGTACAATTTCAATAGGAAAAGTTGAAGCTTGTAAAACTTAAACGAAGCACAAGCCTATATAAATCGACGTGTTTTAATTTTTACATACTAATTATTTCAACTTACTAGGCCTATAATTGTTAATATGCAAAAACGTGGCCGCAGCGACGATCATAGTGATAACCACCAGACATCGTATAATATACGTAGTCGGTGTCATCACATGATGTTGAACAGATTTAGGAGAATACATCGCCAACCAACGTTGTTATGCAACGATAACAAGAGGTGACGGCATTTATTCCTTGTGAGCTTCAGAGACCGACAGATTTTGGATGAAACCGATTAATTTTTATAAAGCATACATGTGTTGATTAAATTACGGATGGTGAACATACGCTACTAAAAGAGCGAGTGTGTATTTAATAATTAATTATCAAGGTGTCATAAAATTTTTGTTAATAAGCAGGAGTCAAGTTTTTTTTTATTAGATTGATGAGTTTCTACTGAGACTGAGCCAAATGTTGATGTCAAGAATAGTAAAGTGGTGACGGTAGTGGAAGAAATCGGCTCTGAAAAGAAAAGAGTCTCCATTTGTACAGATGAGACCGAAAGTCGAGTCTGCTTCGTTTCTTGGCTTGTTCTCGTTAAGCAGACTCCTTCCAGGTCACGACTTTAAAACAAGCCATTCATCAATCAACTTTCATGAGGCAACTGTGAACGAATTGCAAAGATTAGATTTGAAAAGTAATAGAATTAACGTATGATTATTCACCGTGACTAATCATATATTTGATTTATCAAATGCTATTTGTCACGCATTAACTGCTAAACTGTTTCTGAAAATTACAAAGTTCTTCGTTTAATTATAATTGCAAGTTGACACTAGAAGATTTAATAACAGAACGAATAGCAATTACATTTTTTAATGCAAATATCTCTATTTTATAAGTAAATAGAAAAAAACCAGAATAGTAAAAGTAATAATGTCAAGGACGTTTATGCGATTGCCTAACAATTGTTCCCATTTTCGATTAGGTCATTATCACGTAAAAGTGTATTACGTGGAAACTAATCTAATCTATTGTATAATATTCATATAACATATGTCGTAATCCGGTCATGTGTCTGACATGCAGAATCACATACATGAAAGTCCTGATCGAAAGCATTATTCACACTTCACGCACGAATTTCACCACAGAAATCTGTTTGCAACACGGAAGCCAATTATTGTAACGCATAGTAGGGATGGGCGATACAGAAAAAAATCGTCGTGAGTAGAAATATTGATACAATAAAATATCAGCTAGTTAATTTGCGATATTGCTGATATTGATACGGATCCGATATTTCTATTTTTAGCCTTTTTAGGCGGTGTTTTAACATTTTAAATTGATTTTTCACCACAAATAACGAGATATATATGTATCCACTTATACATTTTTCTTTATTTTATCTACTTACATGATTTTGCTTTAATATTATAGAATATAGATTATACATTAATATTCTTACAATATACATATATCGGGAAAAAGGTCCAAAAATATCGATATTTAAAATATCAGCGCTGTATCGCCCATTCCTAGCGCATAGAGTAATGGGTATATATTATTAAAATTCTGTATAATAAATTGTTAAATATATTAATTCCGTTAAATAATCTCAACGTAGTTTATGATTCTTTTTATATAAAGTTTATGCAACATCTAGAAAATATTTAAAATCTATATTAAAAAAGCTATCCTGTGCGCAATTTAATTTGCAACTATCAATGTACTGCACTCGTTTTATAATGTTTTTTTTAAACATTAGCCTTCTGCATATATAATCTTCCCTTATGAAACGCAAAGTCATGTTTGCGTCAATAGGTGATCGATTCAATGTATCCCGCGGTTAATGACTATACGCAACATGCGAGCAGTTATCAATCAAGAAGCAGCGTATGTTCTTAAACGCGACAGAAAAAAGTAAACATAAAATGAAATACGACGAAAGATATCCCTTTAATGATCATGCGCGAAAAAAGTGTAACAAGAAGACGTATATGAGGAAGAATATAGATCTTTATGTCACTGCACCACTGCGAGCATTTACGATGGAACCGACACAACGAAACCGCGAACACAGTCGCACTCCCCGTCGCAGACTGATAGGAATACCGAGACTCCGAAATTCGTTGCTAGAACGACGTTCTCTCCCGCTCCCTTTCGCTGTTTCAACGTTTCTCCTCACTTCCTTGTTGCCTTATGACTGAAGTAAGTAAGTATGCTTATGTACGCCGAGGATTGAGCCTCGCTTACTCGCGTAAAACTATTTAAAGCAGGTGAACTCACAAGTGAATTCGCAAAAGAAAAAAACGATTAACATAATACACCAGTTGCAAGAAAAATATTTATGATAAATATATGATACGAGCGTTCGCTAGATAGAAATATCAAGCTGCAAGTTACAACTTTGCTTCTTCTTCTTCTTTTTAATTAATTAATGGCTCCCGTCTCCCTAATGATATAAGAGGTAACACGGTTATACAAAGACAAAAGATAATGCAATGCCCGCGAAAATAGCGTAGCCCGCCCACACAACGGGCGCCTGCGTATACGACGTCACGCAGCAAGGACGCGCGTCAGGATGAACGAGCAAATTGGGCGAGTCGTCCAAATTCGCGGACGATCAAAAGGGAATACATATTCGCAATCAAAGTCGGCAACACTTTCAAAGATATACATTAGATTATATAGCACCCGAACCGAAACGCGTCCACTGTGACCGAGTGATTCTCTAGACTAAAACTCCTCTATACAACGTTGCTGTCAACGTTTGTTTACATTTAATTACACCGCGCAAGTGCGTCATCAATAATAGAAACACATTTTGTTACGTAAAGTTGGTAATATCGAAACTTCTCTCAAATATAAATTGCTTGTTGTTACATAAAATTACTGTCTGCAGACGGTAGATACGTTAATTGGGATCGATCTGAAATTTATTGAAGCGAGAAATGACAGCGAGCGCGCGACATTTTTTATTTTACATTTTACTTTTATATTAATCTTTCCATTGATTTCTGCCGTACATTATGTGACTAGTTTGAAATTGACATTTTATTAACATAGAAATAAATGCATGTCATCTTATTAGCTGCAGCATATTTCTAGCTTCTTAAATAATATAATTTTCAGCTTTTGACGTAACAAATATCTTCGGATTTCTACACGTATCTCAGTAATCCTCATTAAAGAAGATGATCGATCATTTTTGCGAATAGAAAATAATCCCTTCAAAAATGATCACTTGCAATTTGACTTGTCTCTATACTAGTTGTTTTTATTCACGATACGTGGTTTAATTTTGTCCTATCCGTGGAAATAATTAATAATAAATTAATATATATCGGCTGTTTCATTTAAATATAATTGTATATATATGAATCGATTTTTCATTAATTTCTAGTAAATGACAGTTTAAACCAATAATGAGTTCGAATGAAAAGTGCCGAAACGATATTTTTTTGAACCAGATGTTCATCTATCAATAGCTAATAAAATAAAAAACGAATTAATTAATGGAGCGAAGTAACGTCCTAAAGATGCCTAAGGATGATTGGAACAAAATGATTCTCATAAATCACTGCACCACTGTTGTTGATACATGAACCCGCCGTGTAACGGCCGATATCGTCGCGCACCCGGTAGTTAACTGATGAGGAGGCCCAATTTCATTGCTGCGATCGTACAAATCATGACGTATCATTTTCCCTCTCTCGTCCAGTGATGGTACAAGTTCTCGAGCATCATGATCGTAGTCGACCGGTTTTTTTAATACACATCCCCGCGATTATACCAACAACGCCTCGTATTTCCAACGTAGTGTTAAACATAAGACGACCTGTATGCTCGAGATATGTGTCAGAGGCTGTATAACGACGAGTGAAAGTTCGCCGGCGGGCCCCTCTGTGATAGAGGGCCCCTACCATCCCCGGTAACAGGACCCCGGGTTCCATCTCCCTCAGCCGACTGCGCGAACACTTTCATCTCACGACCTTTCTCCTGCATGTTGGTCCAGTCGGCGTATAGATTTCGCTTTCACTGATGCCCAATCGATTCCACTCTTACTTATGTGGATGGACAGAAACAGTCATCACGCTAGTCGCTACTATGTGGAAAACAAGTGACGTTTCGCTTTAACAGGATACTCTTAAGCTTGCGTTTCTTCGGTCATTCACTGAGATTGCGACATCGTTGCTCGATCGAGCGAAACTTTCTAGAGAGAAAGATAATCGGATATTTAATATGTACTGTATGATAAAAACTCATAAATGAAGATATGAAATCGATGAATTCAGTTAGTTGAGCGAAAATATGCCTGGTAAAAATTATTACATTGTATCAAGAGAACTATTCAAATTAGCGTGGTACGAATGTGTAAATAATAAAACATATATAAAATATAAATACAGATTTTTCTTTATGCACTCTTTCAAGATGTAAAATCAATATTTCAAAATTTTCTATCGTAATGGAAAAAAGAAAAAAATATGTAGATATGTGTATCAATGTTTAGGCGCTCTAGAAATATATGTATATAGCATCCTCTCAAGCACTAAAACTATTGTAAATACAATTGATAAAATATAAAACTTATGAGAAGTAGACAAAAAATTAACAAAAAATAATAACAAAAATTAATTTTTAATAAGAGAAAAGGAGAAAAAAACCCGTGAAAATTGTAGGTAGTAAAATTCGGACTACCTGTAATGCAATGCCTGTTTTTCTTAAATCTGTTTTTTAATAAAATCTTAAAATTTTTTAAACAATCGGTAAACAATTTTTTTAAATTAAAAGCTATAGAGATATAACAAGCAAAATAATTAAATGATGCATGATGCTGGATTTGTGTAAAGCTAATTAAGATATGTTAGTAGATTTAAGTGTACAAAGATTAAACAATATAAAAAATTGTGAAAACGACACGGCTTTGCATTTCTCTTTGCGGAAATGAATTACGGATAACATACAAAACAGTATAGAGAAAACGGTTGTACTTCCTGTCATCATAACAATTTAAGCATTTTCTCTACACGTTGCAAACATGGCAAAGATAGTAAACGAAAGAAAAATTAATTTCGAAGTATTTATAATAGTTAAGTGAATTTAAAGACACGAATAGTAGAATTCCTATGATATAAGTCATTAATAAACTTAATAAGAACCGATTTTGCTGAAATATTATATCTAATAATGCAGCTGGATAAAAAAATAATCTAAAAATAATTTTTAGATATTTCAATAAAATCCTTTCTATATAATTAATCGGAAGTCAAAAGTGAGTTGTAAACGAGTCAGTCGTGTATTACAAGGCAACAAGTCAGCGATTGCGTGGAAATTCCATTTCAAAAGATTTAAAACCATTTAAAACTTAGATTATGTTATAACTGATCAATTATATAGTGTATTGTTTGCTCTGAAAACTACCCTTCTAATTGTTGTGATGTAACGATCTTACCGACTTATTCTGAATGTAAGTTTCCTAAGATTTATGACTTATAATTCTGACTTATCTCTAGTAAGAATGTTATAAGTAGTAACTAACGGCTTATTGTAAAAAAACCCATTATATTTCGAAATTGATATACGCTAGAATATCTTTCCCCGAATATAATGATAGAATGTTACATGAATAAAAACTTTTTATACAGAAATACTTGATAGTTAATATCTCATACAATTATGATAACTGAAGCCAACATGTCGTAAAATGTAAAACTACTACATTTCTCTTACGTGTCATTATCTAATGCATATTAGATAACATTAAATTGCATTACATAGATCTGTAATGACATTAAGTTATCTAATCGACATTTAAAAAAACGGTTGTCATTATCACGTCATGCTAAGCAAATATTACTTCCTAACTTTGTAAGTAATAACCGCGTTTTAATCCATCATGAATAATAATTTACATTATTCTCTTTCTTTTATTTGGCATCTCTCCTTTGATTCTATATTATATTTCTGTCTTCATTTGATTGTGAAGATGCAACAAGGAGAATTGGTAATGCAATTATTCACTGTAACACTGCTTGAAATTGCTCAGACGTGAAATTATCAATGTCATCAATAAGAGACTGAAGATCATTTATCACGTGAGAAAGTGAAAGACGTATCTCGAGGCGTATATCTTTCTATATCGCTAGTAAAAACTGCATTGTTTTCTTTTCTTTTTGGTAAAGTTTTATTTTAATCGATGTTAAATAGCATTAACAATCTTTCAGGCGTAAAAATGTTTTGCTTAATGACTTCGTATCTTGCGTTTAAAAAATTGATTTCTTTCTAGGAGTCATTGAATAATCAAAATTTTATTTGATGTTAAAAAAAGAGGTTAATAATTTTGACGTATATGCATATATGTACGATAGAAAACATAATTTTGAATGTACAGAGAAAAAATATAGCAGTAGCATCTATAAACTTGACAAGTTTTATATGTAGAATTTCATAGTTAATAAACTGTTTATCCCTTCGCAATTGAAACCTTTAAAGATACCAACGATACTTTATGTAAGCGTAAATTTTAATAAATAAATTTAAATCTGTAAAAGATAAGTAAAAATACAATTCAATCTCTATGATGATAAAAACGTTTAAAAAAGTACACCCGATCTTTTAGATTTTTATTTTTTATATAATCCGGGACTCAATAAAAAATTTGTTCTGTTTCTTAAAGAGCTATTGCTAACGGAAGAGTTAAAATTTTATTGGCGGAGGATTATAATTACAATATATATATAAAATAATTTATTCACTCTTTAAGTACATCAATTCTATACACAAAACTTGTATATAGAGGTTGCAAGTTTCACATTTTCTTTGTTATGTTCAGTCCAATATTTATATTATGTAACAGAAATATTTATTATATTACTTTGTTATTTGTCTGCAGTTTTCGAAATAAGATTCTCAGAATATTGATGTGTGTATCACAACAGTTGAGACAGCTTCGTACACAGAAAAACTCTACGTTTACTGTGTAATAATTGACGCTTTCACTCGTTTAATTCGACGAAACGCATCTCTCGTACTTTTCACAATCCATTAAATTTAAACAAGTATCCCGTATATACGTGTATTTCGCTAATACAATTTCTAGGAAGTAAATAGTTTCGCGTGCGAGTTACATTTACGCAAGGCTGATCGCGACAATGGATTCGATCATCAAACATTCGCAAATGCACAATCGCGTACATGAATACGTTACAGCAATTATAAAATATTACGAGACAATCATCGACGAACTTATAAAAATTGTATACGTTCATTTATTCATTACGCAAATAATGCGATATATAAATTAATTATAGAGTTTGTAGATATAATTAACATTTTGTCGATATAATTAACAAATGTCTTTAATGTATATACATTAATTATTTCTTATGCAAATTTATATATTTGATTATCAATAAATGTGTGCAAATTATTACGAGAAACTGGAATGAATCGGAAAATTTTTCCACGCTACTTGTAATGTCTATTATAATTATTGTACATGTTACATAAAATTAAAAAAATAAAAATAATTTAAAATTTTTTTATAAACAAATAAATAATTTTTACAATTCTAAGAAATTGATAAAGAATATTTCAGATTTCTTAACTAGTTGCGGTACAAATTGATAATATAATTAACTTGTTGCAAAAATTAAGATTATCAATTTAATTCACATTTATTTGCTAAATTGAACGTTTTACTATTTATTAATAAAGTAATAAGTACTATAGAGTTATTTATAAAGTGATAATTACTATAAGTAAAATATTGAATTTTTAGCAGAAATCAATGAGTGTTATAATCTTGAAGTCATCCAAAAAGTTTTAAATATATTTTATACACAAATGAAAAAGCTAATCTCATCTAGATTTTATTTTCTGATTATACACATTATTTATTAGCAAGCGACTAAAATGTTTTAGCGAGCAATTTATACTAACACTTTTTTCAAATATACTAGTTTATAAGGTACAATTAAAATTACTAGAAAGTAAAACACCGGTGAAATTTACTATTAAAAGATGCAAGCAATCACAAAAGATACGGAACGACAGATACTTCTTTGAAGTAGGTATAAAAGAGGAGAAAGTAAAAGATATTTAGTCAGTTACAAAAAAAATACATTGACAATGTTACATTATGATTAATAATAAACTCAGACATCTCTAAAATGGAAGTAACATTATTGAAAGGCAAATTTGTGTCCGCGTATATCGTTGCAACGCGACTTTCACAGGACTCTCGATTTTTATTTCGGTATATTTAAGCAACACTTATGAATGGCGCTGGTACAACACACAAAAAGCATTCTTTTTTCTAATTAAGTCTTGTTTTTTTAATTAAAGAGAATTGATCAAGAAAAAATGTATTGCTATACCGTTTATTCAGTAAGATTAAGAATAAATGCATTATCTATGAATAATGTTGATAATGATACTTGCATTATCAAGAAAGCTGTATATATATTCTTTTTTTCGCAAATATAAATCTCATATTTAAATATGTTCAACAAAAATAACCTTCAAGTGATAAAAAATTTTAAAACATACTTGAATTCAGTACAAAGATACTCTTAAGGATTTGTACAATACAATATGAATATAAAAGGAAATGAAAGTTATTTTAACATAATTACATCTCAATGTTTTCAAGGCATTCGAGTTACATGTAGAATTATTTATTATAAATACGCACAAATGTGTGTACAAAATAATCTTTTGGTATCGCGTTTATATTGACTGCTATATTTCGTTAACATTAAGATTAAAAAATACATTCGAATGTATCGTGAATATGAGAAGGCAAACAACTTTTACAAGGTAACAAAATTTGTAAAAATTAAAGCAATGATTGCATATAAGGTTATGATTTCTCTGCATAAATAAAATGTAGAAAAATTACAATTGAAATTAGATTTATAATTATTTTTTATTTAAAAAATATATAATCAAGATTTTTGTTTAGAAATAGAAACATTTTATATTCTGCATGAAATAAAAAAAAATTCTTGAATTACTATCAATTTATAAAAAAGAAGGTTATTATATTGTATATAACAGAAATGTTTTATTAAACAATTAAATTATTCTTGTTGTATTTTTATTTTCATATCGATAAGTTGTTCATTTTTTTTGCTATTTCAAAAAGATGCTCTTTACCCGCTTTCCATCAGATAATGCTAAGATTGATGGCATGTCTAGAAGCATGACAGTACAGTACAGTATGTCAAGTAGACATATAGTAAATGCCATCTCGCGTGTTATATCCGAGAAATGTAGCCGCGAGCGATCAACATCCTTGGCAGTGGAATTAGTAATAGAGATGCATGTACCTAACGGTAAATTTTGATTAAGATCATTCACCTCTTGCATGGAACTTGATCAGTATCATTCGCGTAAAATACTTTTTCACTACTTAGACTATCTGAAATAACTTTAAAAGCATCCTAGATATATTGTACTTTGAAAAAAGAGAGCTTTTATATTTATTTCCATATGGAAATTTTTCGTAAATAATTTTGTTAATAAAACATGACTTGACTTGAGTGTATACTTTTTAGTCTTATCTCGAAATTTTCGGAGAGAGAGAGAGAGAGAGAGAGAGAGATATCGTATATGTTATAATGTTAATAAGAAATTTTACTTTGTGAGTCATGTGAGAAACAATTTGATAACACAATAGTCGATGCATAAGAATTTTATTAATTATAATAGACAATGTTTATAATTTATAGTATACGATAATATGATAAATAAATTTAAATAAAGACATTTTATTTATTTATTAAAGCAAAAATATAAATAATACTAAAATATTTTGTTATTTTTGGAGTGAAGTTCGTATGTGTTTAAAAAATTTTTAATAATATTTCAGCTTATGGATTTGTTTGAATAAATATTATATTTTACTCAGATTTTTTTACTAGCTCTGAATATTTGTATTTAATATAATTAAATTAAGTTTATATTTGTAAATTTATATTTTAAGTAAGTTACAAAAAAGTAGAACAAATAAAAAATTTTAAAGCAAGATAAAAACTAATAAAAAATATATATATATGTATATACTATATATGTAATCTTTTATTATCATTGTTCTTCATTAGCAATTTTTTTATTTCTTTTTTATCTATTTCTGCTTTCTAGAAATGTTATATCAAGAAAAACTACATAAAAAAATAGTCGTACAACATGATCCTTCAAACAGATCTGACATTTTAAAATATAAGCTGAATGCTTCGCGAAGAACAAAGAAAATTGCTCTCACAAATGAAGCACAGGATATGCATGCTTCCATCTCGCGTTTTATATTACAAAATAGACATTTTTACTATTAATTTTCGAATTCTTCTTTCTATGAACTTTTTACTTACCTGGTATGGGCGTGAAGTAGATGATGGTCGTGACCACGGAGCTGAGACCAACAAAGATCCCGAATCTGAAGAGCATGGTGCGTCTGGCGGATCGGGACTTGTTAACTGAGATAGCCAGAGAGCCGTGAGAGACGCGAGAGCGTGGAAAAGCAAGCCACTGAGAGAAGGTATAAAGACTGTCCGGCGTCGTTGCCGCGGACACACTAGCGCTGCTTCAGCAAGTTCATTGCCAGAGAGAGAGTCGATTCTCGATTAAAAGAAAGATGTTTCAAGTACGGAAACACTATCGTGTATGTCGTGCCGTTTATAGTCTCTCGGCACGGAAGAGATTATACACATGTATTTCCTTAAAGGATCACGACGTCTGCTAATCTCTTCAGGGAAATTGTGAACTTTATGACCTTTTCGCGATAGTATCCTTCTTACTTAAAATTTATCTCAACAATATTATTAATAATATCGTAAAATCCTATTAGTTAAATAATTAATTATTCTAATAGCGTGTAAATTACGTATAAATTATATTCTTCGCAAGACGTGAAAGTCAGACTGATCATACTTATTGTTAGTAAATAATTGCTTCTAGAATTATTTTATATTCAATTATGTTTCTATATTTTGCACGCATTCCTAAAAACTCTTGCGAATTCTTGGAATCATTTTCTGGAACTGTTTCAATTTATCTCAATTATAACAGGCTTTATTTTATGAACTATACATTTGTATACTCATATTCACACAATATATATACATTAAATTTTTAATGATTTATAGTTTATTTAATATTTACAAAAAATGATTTTGTACTTGAAAATTGAGTTAGATAATAGATTTAAAAATAATTTTGTTGGACTATTAAAATAATTATGTAGAACGTTGATAATGCTACAAAAATTTTTTTAATTCCAAGCAACCGCATAGTTTAAGCGTTCTACAATTATTTCAAAATAGTCTAATCAAAATATTATGGTCAGATCTGTATAAATTAGCTAAACTTTCAAATAATTCAGCAAAATCGTTCTTTCTGTGTACGAACGTGTTAGAAAAACAAAACCAGTTGAGTGTAGTAAAAGTCAATGTTAATTGAACTAGAAAAATTAATAAAAAAGATCGATCGAGTATCAATATGTTTTACGCTTTCCTTTTAAAAGACGAAGTCGATACAACCCAAGTAAGAAGTTGACGGTTTAATAATATTTTATTGTGATGTTAAAAGCAACATTAAGCCATTGTTTGACATCAACTTGCTGTTGGAAAATTTCGTTATTCTATCTTTGTTATTTAATTAATGTCAAAGGTAGAACAATGTTTGTGGCAACTGTATCTTCTAAAAAGAAAGTTTATTTAACTTTGGCTATTCATTTTTTTTTTATACTAATATTCTGAATGAAATTTACAATAAAGAATTTTTTTTACACTTTTTTATGATTTTATAAGTTGCAAAATGCAGAATTATTGAAACAAATTTAAAAAAAATAAACTTCAATGTCAAACAATCTTAATAAATATATCTCATTTTAAACTAACAAAATTTTAGCGATAAAAATTGTGAAGTAATATAAATTTGAATTATCACTAAAGTGAAAATTCACTTGCAATATAATTCTAAAAGTTCAAATAATGAAGATAACATTAAACTATTAATAAATTCATTTATATTTTATTTATGGAGAATTTATCTAATATTTAATATTTGAAAAAAAAAAAACTTTAATACTTTTGTCTTTTTAAAATTACGCATTATAAATTTTCATTTTTTTTACTTGTATATATTAGATATATTATTTTTATTATATTATATATTAGATATATAATTTTTTTAAATATATCAAGTTCATAGAAAAACATTTATTTTGACGTGATAAATCCTAATATTATAGAAGATTTTTCTAATATATATTTGAAAAAGCATTTATAGTACTATAGTAGAGAGAAGCCTGAGAGCGGCCATGCCCGGGATTTAGCTGTTACTTTATTTTGAAGCGCCTCTATGTTCACAAAACTTGGACCTTGAACTAAGTAGCCAATGTCCACGATCGTGTCGGTAATGTCCACGATTTTTGGTTCGAATCTTCCCTATGTTCATGATGTTTTAAAAAATTATGGGAGCGACAGACTCCCTAGCACCACCTGGCTCTGTGGTACCAAAATTGGAAATAAAAGGGTCAAGTGACTAGTAGTGGGGATATTCAAACCTATGATATACGCGCATATTAATATGAATATAATTGGTTATACTGTAGTAAGTTCCTGAGCGATGTGTTAACTAATGTTATTAACATTATTTAAGTTTGCATTATTTAAGATAGAAAAATATACCGTTTATCAATCTAAAATAATGCAAACTTAATAATGTTAATAACATTAGTTAACACAATAATGCTCAGAAATACTCTAACACAATTTGTATTTAGATTAATATAAAGGAGTTGTCTAATATTATTAAAAACCTTTTATTTTTATTAATATTTATATAATAAATATATACGTTTTATACATTTTTCAAATATTACCATAAAAGTTACAATTAGCTTTCGCAAATTCTATTTTATTTTTCTTTTTTACTAAAAATATAATGCAACACATTTTTCCGTCCCACTTTACAGACTGCGGACTGTCGGATATACAAATGTTGAACACCCGGTGTGGTTAAAAAATGTGATGCATACCATTTTCATGATCCACAGCATCATACACACATCCAATCACACTTAACAATATATCATAAAATTTACAATACGCATTAATAATATGTATATAAATGTATACGGATACAATTTACAATATAAATCTATACATGTATAAAAAATTGAACAAAATATAATATGCCGTACGAATATCATAATAAAATATTAATATATACACAATTAAAATATTTTCGAAAAGAGGTTATTGGCAAAGAAAAACGAGAGGAGCAACTGCAGAATAAAAACTTATAAAACAAGGTGGGAAGGATCAATTAAAAACACAAAAACAGTTGTAATACACCCTCTTGGATTTCTATTATTTGGTCGCCTCTTCCATTTCCGAGATTTGTCAAATAATTATTACTGATACAACCTGAATAATCTTCGATTTTACACCTACCAAACATTCCACGTAGAGCACACCTCTATTCGAAAAAATCGTCTTAATGTTCCAGAAATTATTTTATGTCACGATTGCAGCATCTCCATATGGTACGTGTGATAGACGGTGCAGTTTGAGCCAAGTAGCGACTGCCTGTGAATACGATAGAAGCGACAGATGCGGGACCGTCAGCGAAATCGCTGCGAATACAGCCGGCTCCTCGACTCTCGTTTAACACACGACTCTAACGTCGACGAGGCCTTTGTAACCACGATACTCTGCGAAACACTCAAAGAGTGAGCCATTAGGCCTGCAGGTAGACGCGACGCGAGGCACTCCACTTTCTGGGGCGGTAATGCCCGCATCCCTCGTATCTTAGTCGTGGTTACTCCCGGCTTATCGGCCAGTTAGACGCTGGTTTTACGAGATAAACTCGACAAACCGATAACGAGACGAGAATTGAGCACGTATTGCAACGACTTCGTTACCGGACCGCATCCCGAATTTACACAAGCTTCGAATACGCACCGAAAATATTTTTTAAAAATTCTGCACCGTCTGTTGCACGTGCGATGGAGAGAGCTGCAAGAGATATGTAAAATAACACATGATTAATCAAAGAAAAGTGGCACAATTTTATTCGTGAAAAATGTTCTTATAGTATCCAGCGTATCACATTAAATCGCGGTTGCTGCTTTCCATGGCACATGCAACAGACAGTGCGAATTGCGCGAAGTGGTTACCGAACTTAAGACCGACGCGACGGATGCGGGAACGACAGCGAAATCGTTGCGAATACAGCCGGCTCCTCGACTCTCGTTTGACACACGACTCTAACGTCGACGAGGCCTTTGTAACCACGATACTCTGCGAAACACTCAAAGAGTGAGCCATTAGGCCTACAGGTAGACGCGACGCGAGGCACTCCACTTTCTGGGGCGGTAATGCCCGCATCCCTCGTATCTTAGTCGTGGTTACTCCCGGCTTATCGGCCAGTTAGACGCTGGTTTTACGAGATAAACTCGACAAACCGATAACGAGACGAGAATTGAGCACGTATTGCAACGATTTCGTTACCGGACCGCATCCCGAATTTACACAAGCTTCGAATACGCACCGAAAATATTTTTTAAAAATTCTGCACCGTCTGTTGCACGTGCGATGGAGAGAGCTGCAAGAGATATGTAAAATAACACATGATTAATCAAAGAAAAGTGGCACAATTTTATTCGTGAAAAATGTTCTTATAGTATCCAGCGTATCACATTAAATCGCGGTTGCTGCTTTCCATGGCACATGCAACAGACAGTGCGAATTGCGCGAAGTGGTTACCGAACTTAAGACCGACGCGACGGATGCGGGAACGACAGCGAAATCGTTGCGAATACAGCCGGCTCCTCGACTCTCGTTTGACACACGACTCTAACGTCGACGAGGCCTTTGTAACCACGATACTCTGCGAAACACTCAAAGAGTGAGCCATTAGGCCTACAGGTAGACGCGACGCGAGGCACTCCACTTTCTGGGGCGGTAATGCCCGCATCCCTCGTATCTTAGTCGTGGTTACTCCCGGCTTATCGGCCAGTTAGACGCTGGTTTTACGAGATAAACTCGACAAACCGATAACGAGACGAGAATTGAGCACGTATTGCAACGATTTCGTTACCGGACCGCATCCCGAATTTACACAAGCTTCGAATACGCACCGAAAATATTTTTTAAAAATTCTGCACCGTCTGTTGCACGTGCGATGGAGAGAGCTGCAAGAGATATGTAAAATAACACATGATTAATCAAAGAAAAGTGGCACAATTTTATTCGTGAAAAATGTTCTTATAGTATCCAGCGTATCACATTAAATCGCGGTTGCTGCTTTCCATGGCACATGCAACAGACAGTGCGAATTGCGCGAAGTGGTTACCGAACTTAAGACCGACGCGACGGATGCGGGAACGACAGCGAAATCGTTGCGAATACAGCCGGCTCCTCGACTCTCGTTTGACACACGACTCTAACGTCGACGAGGCCTTTGTAACCACGATACTCTGCGAAACACTCAAAGAGTGAGCCATTAGGCCTACAGGTAGACGCGACGCGAGGCACTCCACTTTCTGGGGCGGTAATGCCCGCATCCCTCGTATCTTAGTCGTGGTTACTCCCGGCTTATCGGCCAGTTAGACGCTGGTTTTACGAGATAAACTCGACAAACCGATAACGAGACGAGAATTGAGCACGTATTGCAACGATTTCGTTACCGGACCGCATCCCGAATTTACACAAGCTTCGAATACGCACCGAAAATATTTTTTAAAAATTCTGCACCGTCTGTTGCACGTGCGATGGAGAGAGCTGCAAGAGATATGTAAAATAACACATGATTAATCAAAGAAAAGTGGCACAATTTTATTCGTGAAAAATGTTCTTATAGTATCCAGCGTATCACATTAAATCGCGGTTGCTGCTTTCCATGGCACATGCAACAGACAGTGCGAATTGCGCGAAGTGGTTACCGAACTTAAGACCGACGCGACGGATGCGGGAACGACAGCGAAATCGTTGCGAATACAGCCGGCTCCTCGACTCTCGTTTGACACACGACTCTAACGTCGACGAGGCCTTTGTAACCACGATACTCTGCGAAACACTCAAAGAGTGAGCCATTAGGCCTACAGGTAGACGCGACGCGAGGCACTCCACTTTCTGGGGCGGTAATGCCCGCATCCCTCGTATCTTAGTCGTGGTTACTCCCGGCTTATCGGCCAGTTAGACGCTGGTTTTACGAGATAAACTCGACAAACCGATAACGAGACGAGAATTGAGCACGTATTGCAACGATTTCGTTACCGGACCGCATCCCGAATTTACACAAGCTTCGAATACGCACCGAAAATATTTTTTAAAAATTCTGCACCGTCTGTTGCACGTGTGATGGAGAGAGCTGCAAGAGATATGTAAAATAACACATGATTAATCAAAGAAAAGTGGCACAATTTTATTCGTGAAAAATGTTCTTATAGTATCCAGCGTATCACATTAAATCGCGGTTGCTGCTTTCCATGGCACATGCAACAGACAGTGCGAATTGCGCGAAGTGGCTACCGAACTTAAGACCGACGCGACGGATGCGGGAACGACAGCGAAATCCTTGCGAATACAGCCGTCTCCTCGACTCACGTTTATCACACGATAACTACCGTCGACGAGGCCATCGTAACCACGATACTCTGTGGAACACTCAAAGAGTGTAAACCACTCGGCAGGTAGACGAGACGCGAGGCACTTCACCTTCGAGGTAACAAAGTGCCCGCGTTTCGTGCGTTAATCGTGGTTACTCCGGCTTATCGGCCGCTAGACGCTGGTTTTAGGAGATAAACTCGACAAACTGATAAACGTGAGGAGAATTGAGCACGTACTCCAACAACGATTTCGTTACCGGACCGCCACGTGGCGACCGAAACTTAAGATTGACGCGACAGATGCGGGACCGTCAGCGAAATCCTTGCGAATACAGCCGTCTCCTCGACTCTCGTTTAACACGCGACTAACGTCGACGAAGCCTTCGTAACCATGATACTCTGTGGAACACTCAAAGAATGTAAACCACTCGGCTGGTAGACGAGAGGCGAGACACTTCCCTACCAGGTGACAGTGCCCGCATCTCGTGCGTTAATCATGGTTACTCCGGCTTATCGGCCTGTTAGACGCTGGTTTTACGAGATAAACTCGACAAACCGAAAAACGAGAGGAGAATTGAGCACGTATTGCAACGATTTCGTTACCGGACCGCATCCCGAATTTACACAAGCTTCGAATAGGCACCGAAAATATTTTTTAAAAATTCTGCACCGTCTGTTGCACGTGCGATGGAGAGAGCTGCAAGAGATATGTAAAATAATACATGATTAATCAAAGAAAAATGGCACAATTTTATTCGTGAAAAATGTTCTTAGTAACGATATTTTATCAATTTTGTTACCGGACCGCATCCCGAATTTACACAAGTTTCGAAAATACCCGGTAAATATTTTGAAAAAATTCTGCGTCTGTTGCACGTGTCATGGAGACGACTGTGCAAGAGACGTAAAATAACACTCGAGTAATCAGAGAAATATATAAAACTCATAAAAATGTTGTTCTATTCGAAGAACAATAATTTCATAAAATGAGCATAATACCACATATAGGTTTGAACCTGTGTGTGGTATTATGCTCATTTTATGATATTATTGTTAAAATCAGAGACAACTGGCATAATTGTTTAAATAAACCGGAACGGAGCGACTAATATAGAAGGAACGTTTATTTCAGAATAAACGTGTTTAGGAAGTAGGAAAGGAATATTTAATAATGAAGTACATGTATTGCGTGCTTTTCTGTCGGAATTATTGTGATTGTTTTTATGATATATAATTTTTATAATTAATTTATCTATTTGTCGTTTCACGACTTTTCGTCTTTAACACATTAATGTGACGTCAAGAAATTTTTAGATTATATGTTAACTGCACATTAAATTAAAAATTTAAGTTACTCTTATAAAATGTGTGTAACGAGAGTAAAGTGGTGTCTTGATTAAAATACACATTTTTACATCTTAATCTAAATGAGGTAAATAATATTTATTAGAAATATAATATATATGTAAAGGACTAATAAGTGTCAAACATCTAAAATTAAAAATTTGTTCAACTTAAATATGTTGACATAACTATATGAAGAAGTTAACATAAAAATTAAACATTAATAAAATATATAATGCGTTGAATAATACATCAATCATGACATGTTTCTTCCACGGATTTTGGCCATTCTCATCAGATGTCTAAAATTTAAATCGCAGTAAAACATTATAACGGACTAGAGACTTTTAGTTAAGAATTTTTTAAATATATACAAGAAATACAAAACTAACAGAAAAATTGTGACTGTTCGGAGAAACCCGGATACTCGACAAGCGATTGGATGACCGGTTGCATAGATATCTCATGATTGTCTGGGTCCCTCAATTGTAACAGAAAATCAGAATAAATTTGTAAAAAATAATGTCACAAGTAATAAAATATTCAACATGAATATAGTTAAAGTAATAAAATATTCAACATGAATATTTTTTGACATTATTTTTTACAAATTTATTCTGATTTTGTGTTACAATTGAGGGACCCAGAGAATCATGAGATATCTATGCTCGGCCATCCAATCGCTTGATGAGTATCAGGGTTTCTCCGAATAGTCACTCAATTTTTCTGTTAGTTTTGTATTTTTTTTATTAATTTTTATCTAAAACCGTCTCTAGTCCGTTATAATGTTTTACTGCGATTTAAATTTTGTACATCTGAGGATGGCCAAAACTCGAGGCCCAAATATGTCATGATTAATGTATTATTCAACGCATTACATAATTTTATTAATGTTTAATTTTTATGTTAATTTTTTTTATACGATTATGTCAATATATTTGAGTTGATTTAATTTTTAATTTTAGATGTTTGACTTTTATTAACCTTTTACTCTTATTAACCTATTTATTATATTTTGTGTGAATACTAAGAATCCTTTACTTATATATTTAATATTTATTAGGATTAAAATTCCTCTATAACTCTATTAATATTTTTTTATCTTCATATCACGCGATCTATTAAAATTTTGATGCCTTGCAAATTCAATATTTCTATAAAATATTTAACATAATATTGAAACATTGTTTACATTTTTTAATAAAAAAAGATGTGTATTATCAAGACATCACTAAATCACTTTACTCTCAGACACGTTACACACATTTTATAGGAGAAACTTAAATTTTTAATTTAATGTGCAGTTAACATATAATCTAAAAATGAATCTTTTTTTTTCTCAAAATCATCTTTTTCAATCAATTCAATTGCAGTAAGTTGACAACAAATCAAAAAATCTATTCGACCTATTAACTTGGTGTAAATTACATTTTGTTCAAAAAACTTACTTCTATCGCCGGATGTATACGTTTTTTAATTAATAAAAATTTCACAATTTTGTTATTTTCCTATAACCGGCTATATTCATTTTTTACTATTATAATTTTTTATTTTTTTGTTTCATACAGCGCATATACTCGATTTGTTGTCAACGAGGCAAAAGTAATTGTTCAAAGTTACCCTCCCAGTATCTAAGAATGGATTGAAATGGATTAAAATGGATTCAGATTTTCAGAAATACGGATTCATGAATGTTAAAATGAATTCTTTTCAATCCAAATACGTTTTCATTCATTTATAGGAATTGCATGGAGTATATCTATATACCTTTCAATCAAAAAATATCAGCTTTTTCAGTGCGTTTGTGACCATAGTGAATACTGTACAATTCGAAATTTTGAATAGGAAACGCAGTTTTTCAATCCAGATGCATCTAATTGAATCTAATTGAATCTAATTGAATCTAATTGAATCCAATTGAATCCAAAAAAGTTTTCGCTGTTTAAAATACGAATTCGAATAGACGAAAATGTCCAATCCATTTTAATCCATTCTCGGATGCTGAGCTTTGTACAACTGCCGTTATATGTATAAGTAATCGAGACAAAAAATTTTCTTACGTACCTCAGTATTGATAAAAACGCCTTGAAGTAAAATTACATGATTTTATTATATATTTTTCAAAATTCCCAAAGGACTTCCGGTTTTCCAGACCTTCACCCTGTCTATAGTTAGTCCTTAAATAGGTTTCCGTTGCTTGCTTGATTTCTGGAAAAAATATGTTTACATTTGATATAATCATAGAAAGATCATTATTTCTAACGAATTGTTTTATTTTTAAATCACTTGTTTACTGTACACTTCATATTTTTGCAGTTTAATCATTGTTACATTATTAATATTTTAAATTGAACTTGTCAGTTTCGTATTCACTCAACGTTCATTTAAAATAGAAATAATTATAAAAACCCTACAGAAATTGGCAAAATTGAATCATTGTGCACAGGAAAAACAATCTTGCTGAAGAATCTAAAAATTTATCTAGATGCAGATATCTGAAAGTACATACATGTATTATGATTCCTACAAAATTATTTTCAGGTCTACATATAGCTAAACTCTTAATCGAATGTTAATGATATCGTTATTTCTTCATCAAGAGCACTTTAGTTCATTAGTTTTCTCTGTCAAAAGTTTTGCCTTCTTAGTCTTCAATTCTTTTATTTTCCCTGACAAGTGTGCAAATTCCCTGACTTTTCCTAACTTCCCTAACGCATTTTTTTTAAGCCCTAACATTTCCCTGACTTCCCTGACTTGTGGCAACTCTAAGGAATCATAATACATGTATATACTTTCAGATATCTGTGCATCTAGATAAATTTTTAGATTCTTCAGCAAAATTGTTTTTCTTGTGCACGATGATCCTATTTAATCTTGGATAAATATTTGGAAATAGGATTAAAGATCAATAAATGCGTATCTTATTTAGGATATGCAGTATTAAAATATAATTCTTTATTTTTATGTCACACATGTGTGTTCATTGTGTTTTGTATCAATTCAAATCCAATTTGATATCCTATATTAATTTTTAAAAAATTCTGTGAAAGACTTTGTATTTTAAAATTTACAATATTTTATTTATATATAAAACTTCATTTTTTATTTCTTCATTATTTATTTAATCAACTTTAATTTAAAAACTAAATATTTCAACAATTTTTTCTGATTTTCTCTCCCATATATTTATTAAAATTCTACTTTAAGTATAAAAATCTTTTTTCTATTTATTGTCTATATAAAGAAAGGAAACTTTGATATTCTTTTAAATTTAATAATTTAATTATTTATAATAAGTGTGAAACAAATAATAATTCAATAAAATTATCAATATTCAATAAAATTAATAATATATTAATAAAATTAATCTTTATTAATTCAAATTTAAAGTCCTTATTTTATTCATTTTAATATATATTTATAACTAAGTGGTCATTTTTTAAACTCTATTTCATTTTCTGTCTTTGTATACTGAGTAATAATTAAAGTCATAATTAATTGAAGATGATTAAAGTAATAATTAAATAATTAATCCTAAGTATTTTGAAAGTTTATTTTTATGAAAACAATTTTGAAAAATGTATATTTTAATAAACATGTAATTGAAAAATTGTTAAAATATTCAATGTGTATAGAAATTATTTTTTAATTTATTAATTATTTTGAATATTTTTTATTTGGATCTTACGTTTGTATGTTACAGAATCATTGTAACAATGCTGAAAAATCCACTCCATGTGTAATAATTAATTGAAGATGATTAAAGTAATAACTAAATAATTAATCCTAAATATTTTAAAAGTTTATTTTTATGAAGACAATTTTGAAAAATGTATAATTATTTTAATGAATATGTAATTGAAAAATTATTAAAATATTCAATGTGTATAAATTATTTTTTAATTTATTGAATTATTTTGAAGATTTTTAATTTGGATCTTAAGTTTGTATGTTACAGAACCATCGTACATACAATGCTGAAAAATCCACTCCAATGCATCAGTCGGTGAGTTATAAATAAAACTTTATTACTAATGAGGTAACAATTATTACATTAGAAATAAATATAACGTTTCATAGTTCCATTATTTAAAAATGGATAAGCTATAAAGAATTATGATACATATTTAATCTTGGATTTATCTATTGCTACATGTCAATTCGATGCATTATTGAGCTTGTGTTATATTATATTTATATTCAAACTCAATAATACATCGAATTGATATGTAGCGATAAATAAATCCAAGATTAAATATGTATCATAATTCTTTATAGTTCATTTATTTTAAAATAATGGAACTATGAAACGTTATATTTATTTCTAATGTAATACTTGTTACCTCATTAGTAATAAAATTTTATTTATCACTCACACCAACTGATGCGTTGGAGTGGATTTTTCAGCATTGTATGTACGATGGTTCTGTAACATACAAACTTAAGATCTAAATTAAAAATGTTCAAAATAATTCAATAAATTAAAAAATAATCTATACACATTGAATATTTTAATAATTGTTCAATTACATATTCATTAAAATAATTATATATTTTTCAAAATTGTCTTCATAAAAATAAACTTTTAAAATATTTAGGATTAATTATTTAGTTATTACTTTAATCATCTTCAATTAATTATTATTACTTTTAATCATGGATATAAAATAACTTAATAGGACTAATTTTGTTATGCATGCTAGCAATAAACCTACTCACTGCAAGGTTGTTCCATCGGCGTCCGATTATGCTTTTCTTATATATGTCTTCCTCTCCTTGCACAAAGTTGTCCCAAGCCAACTTCTCTATCTCTCTTCTCCTCCCATTACTTTGCGTAGACATTTGTCAGTGGAAGCAAATCGTTTGTTGAAATTAAATGCGCGTTCTTCTCTGCAATAAACGACAAATGTATTATAGGTTTAAGTTTCAATTATTATTCCGCGAATGAAACGTGTATGATCGAAAAATAGAGAAGTGGCGTCGTTTTCCGCGTGCGACTTCACACGTAACAAAAAGCGACGCGACTTATTTATCTTGATTTTCGAGCAAACGAGTAAAAATGTTTCAAAGGTGATTGTTCTTAAAATATTTCTCGCGTCGCATGTCAAAATTTTAATAATTTAATATAATAATTATTAGATAATTACCTCGTTGGTAAATAATTCCGCGTCATTCTCGTTTTATTCTCTGCAAAGATGAGGATACTTCAGGAAATCAGGACGCGTCCAACGTGATATATGACAGGATACACACCCGTCCCCTGACCCGCGGCTGACCGACTGGCGACTCGCAACAACCCGCAACAACTTGCACAAACCTGCATGAGCGTGAAACCGCGAGTTACGCGATATTTGTATGCTCCGATCAGACTTGAACCCCCACCACTCGCAGTCAGCCAATGAGCGCAATGCGGCGCGATGCTCTGCTACAAGCGCGTATTCAAGCGCTGATTTGATCAGATTTGATCACCGCTAGATTTCTATTGAAGTATATAAAGCGCGACGCGCCAAATTTTCAGTATTTTCAGATTTTGATACTGTGTGGTTCTTGAGGACAGAGGAGTTGGCATATGTCCACGTTTTGTGGACGTAGAGGCGCTTCAAAATAAAGTAACAGCTATAAATCCCGGGTATGGCCGCTCTCAGGCTTCTCTGTTCTCTCGGGTATCGTATTAGTATCATCAAAAGCGCACGAAAAACATTAGAAATTAGTGTACCACGAAGGAGCATGATGGCGATACTATCGCGAACGGCTGTGAGTTGAACTTTGCATGGCAGTAATCACACGATTTTGCACTTTCGAGTAGATTGGAATTGGAGTAGATGTTCGCGCTCGAAATTATTTTGCACACATAAAGTTATTTCGCACGTGCGAAAAAGTATTATGATTGAAGTCACGAATCAGAATTTTAACAACGTGTATCCGCATCTAGAGCACACGTTGAAAAATGCTAGCTTCATAGCGATTGACGGGGAATTTACAGGCATAGAAGGCGATGATGTAAAAAATAGGTTAGTTTGTCCTGCCGGGAACGCGTATTCGAATAAGGTTTTGATGGATATTGATGATAATACTTGGTATTTATAACATTGTAGCTTGTTCGATTCCGTACATGAACGCTATGAAAAGAACAGGAACCACATTCAGCCGTACATAATAATTCAATTTGGTATTTCGGCGTTTCAACGAGTTCACGATGAGAATGAATACACTGCGGAGGCTTTTAACTTCTTCCTGCTGCCTAGATCTATACCGTCAAAGAATAGACATTTTCTTTGGCAGATAATATCGCTAGAGTTCCTCACTATGTATGGATTTGATTTTAATAAAGTATATATGCGTTCCATATATATTTGTTACAGATATTAGCATATTTCTTACTAGTAATTCATTTCGTAATAACAAGCTGATGTTATATGTTGTCATTTTGATGCCAAAATGATAATAAATAACATTAACTTGCTGTCTAAATTAAAATCATAAATCATATCTGATTGTTTTATTTAGTAAGAAAAAATATATATTTGAACATTTTTCAGCTTGCCTATCAAGGTATTTCATACATTGATCAGGTCGACAGAGCAGTCTTGCAGCAACAAATACAGGAAAATACATTGTTCAACAATGTGGAGCAATCTATTTCATACAAGGAGGAAGAAGATTTTAGAAATACAATGACTGAAATATTTACATGGCTAAACACAGCTAGTGACGAAGTAGATTCTTTTAAAATTGAATCCCCTACTCCAACTTTGCAATATTTTATGCATAAGGAATTGAGAAAACGTTTCTCAAATATTTGGACCTTCTCTGGGAACAATATGGTATGATCATGCTATTCTTTAGGAGATAAAGACTCAAATCTGTTTTCAAAATTTTTATTACTTTGTAGGTTACTGTGATTAAAGTACCACCACAATCGAGAAAAATTCTAGAACAGGAAGAAGGCTCTATATTAGAAAATGTATTGCTCGAGTCATACATAGGTTTTTCAAAAGTATTCAATCTCTTGGTTACTTTGAAAAAACCTATAATTGGACATAATCTTTTTTTAGACTTCATGTTCATGCATCAACAATTTTACAAGCCCTTACCAAGTATGTATTACAATTTAATTGTGTAATAACAGTAAATTTATTTTTTAACTTTTTTATTCACAATATATACTATGGAGATGAAAATTAAATCTTAATTATGGATGTAATATGTATTTTTTACAGAAAAATATATTAATTTTAAGAATAACGTACATCAACTGTTTCCAACAATTTACGACACCAAATTTTTAAGTTTTGAACTGAAAAGAGTTCTCGAATCACCAGGTAATTATTTAATATTTATTTATTGATTTATATAAACATTATATATAAACATATTAAGTATATTTTATTTCTTTTCAGAAAAGTGGAAACAAAATACTTTAAGTGGCTTAATTGATTATTTTGTAGAAAGTCAAGGAAAATATACAGTGCCAGGATCGCCTATTGTTAAACTTGCAACAGATTCAGACGAATTAAATAGTAGATAGTTTTATATTCCTTGATTTAGTTTAATGTCACAATTAATTTATAAGATATATTCTTTAACTTTTATAGATTCTCCTAAGAAATATCATACCGCAGGATGGGATGCTTACTTTGCCGGTTATTTATTTATTAGAATGGCTCATGTATTTGCTACAAAGCACTATGGACAGTAAGTTATTGATTGTTATATAATTGAAAAGCAACAATTATTGAGAAATAGAAAATAAAGGCTCAACAATTATTTATTTCTGCTCTTATAAGCATACATATTATATTCTGTTTTATGTATAATTTTAGAGGTTTAAACTCAAAAGAGTTTACACATACAGAATTGATGAATAGCATAAAAACTTTTGCAAATTGTGTAAATATCATACGTGGCAATACGTCATATTTGGTAAGAAAAATATGAAATTATTTTTTATTTTCCAAAAAGAATAGTCAACTATATACTATTTTTTAAAATAAACAACTTTTTCTAGAGATTTGATGGACCTGAACCTAAATCGACTCGACCAAAATGGCTTTATGTGAAAATGTTGTCCTCAAAACCAATAACTCCCGTACAGGTATTACATTTAATTATTGTATATAATGTTGATATTGTATGCAATGAAAATTTATTCAAAGCTTTGGGATCTCAATTCGTAATTGGAACATATATGACTTGATGATTGTGGGATATTTTTTTAGGCTATATTCTAAAAAATGTCTTCTCATGAAAACTTGATATAATATATACGTTACGTATATTTTAAGTAAAAGTTTTCTTTCTTAGAGAGGACGTTTTGGTATATAGCCCTAACTTTGTAGTGTAATTTGGAATAATTGTATGCTTTACAATCTCGCATTTTTCGCAGTTTTGTTCTGTTTATACTGTAAGTCTTGTAATATACTTACGCTAAATCAAATATTGCAAATTTTTTCTTTAAAAAACAACTAATAAAAAATTTTAATGGGTCCCAAGGATGTTTTCTAGCGTCATATAAAATGTGTTTTTTTTTTTGCGAGTTAAATATTTACTTTGTATATCGCTATATACATGCGATATGTGTATAAAGTGAATAATTTGTAACCAGTTTGTATTGTTGATATATTTGCTCAGGTAGCTGAAAAAATGTCGAGGTTTGGCATGGTTGACGTGAAACCATATACACCAAAAGGCATGTTAGTCGCAGTAGCAAATTACGGAAGGTTAGTAATCTATATTTTTTAAACCTCTCTTATATTTAAAATATTTTCTCATTTATGTTCTATAATACATTATACATATATAAATAACGAGAAGCATTACATAAATTTTAAATGTAATAAGAAATAGGACGCAACTTTACACTTATAGTGAAAAAGCGATTGCTGCCAACTGCGTCCAATTTCGAGATATATGTGAAAATATGACAACGCGGTTTGCGAAGGATTCTAAGAAATTAAATCTTTAACTTTTTGATAGAGGCTGAAACTATCTTTGGTTTTATTCTTCTATATATTAGATAAATACGGATATTAAATATATTGTTGTACAAAAGTAGGAAAATTATAATAGTATGAAGCTTTCTATTTTGAATATTCTTCAAGGGCAGCTGTATATATATTCATCAATGCACCGTACAAAATGTGACTTTAATGTGCCTTTTAATCCATTTTTTTCATAGAAAGCAATTTACATATACTACAGTACAAAACTCACACATTGTTTCTTTTTTTGCAGACAGGATAAATTAGAGACCGATCTTACTTAAATATTTAGAATGTAGTGGATAAGACATTGATATAACTTTCTAAGCAATTTAGTATTTAAAAAACTAAATATCATTTTTTAATTGTTATAAAATTAAAAATATTAATAAGCTCAAATGTTTATTTTAATATTTCTGAAGACGTGATAATTATTTTTATTTATAAAAATAAATTATTGAGAGTTATAAGAGTTTATACATATATTTATTAAAATTAGAGAGATTGGATATAAAATCCAATCTAATTTTAATAAATATATCTATAGACTCTTAATAACTCTCAATAATTTATTTTATGATTAAGGTGATCGATTTATTTATTTGATTGGCGTGTTACTTTGAATTATTACAGTGCTTCGTAATGTCGAATCGCAATACGATCAAAGTTTATTTCTCCGGTCTAGTTGTACGATCGATCGATCAACTGCACGCGCTTGTCTAATAGTCTGAAAACACAAACCGATAAATATATCATTAATTCAGTAAATCTACTACAATTCACTTGTTTTATGAGGAGGCGCGTATTAAGATCGTCGACAAACATGTCGTGATAACTTAACAAAGTTATGTTACCTCACGACCTTATTTGTGCTGTAAGTATTCGCGCAGTACACCTTTGTCAGTTTTGTTTTTTTTTCTTTTGATGAAATAAGATAATACATATTTTATATGCTGCAGTATTCACTGATCTATCACCACGGATTATGTATTTGCTAAATTGTACGTTCTGTTATCAGTCTTATTGAGTAATTTTGTTTCCCTATCGCCAAACGATTTGATAAGAAAATATTGCAATATTTACTTACACGTTTCTACACAGAAGATAATACAGAAGACTCTTCTTCGTTGAAATAAAAGAATAAATTATCTTATGAATTATTGCAAGAAACAAATGAACGATTTTTATGAAACTTTTCCAAATATTCATATAACAGATAATTGACTCGATGCCGTCATATTGTACGCGTAAGATTTTCTCCGTCATTGGCACTGTTCCCGTCTTTATGTCGCTTTTACCAACGAACTTTTGCAGATATATTTACAGAGCTTATTAAAAGACCGCCACTGTCTACACCACCGTGTACATTATTATTAACGGTCTATTATTACACTTGATGTTGCCACAACTTTTGTCACGCGAAATTGGCTTAACGCGTTATTACGTTTATCTTGTCGCGCGGGACGATCGAGATTGTTGGACATGTTCTTGTTTGTGACGCAATGATCAAAAGTGATTTCCTTAATTGTTTTACAGCGCACGAGACATATTACTACATTTCAAGCAAAACAACGAACTGCACGTAGTCCCTTATAATCCGATACGACATTCACCCTCGATTCAACTTATCCTATGGTACGTATAAGAATTGATAATTAATCAAATTGTTCTACACAGACACAGCATGATAATTTGGCATGCATCCCGTTAACAAATGGTCTTTCGAAATCAGACGCGTGAAATAAACGTATCAGCCTGTTCAACTTATTTGAAGAAATTCATGCAATTATTTTTGTTTATTGGCATTTACGATGTTATATTTGCAAGAGATTTTGATTATCGGTATTAATTGCCTCACAATTCGCTTATAGTAATCATATTCTACTTTTAAAGTGTCTTAAAAGCATCGCTACTTTTTTCAAATAACTAGACCTGTCCAATAAAATGCTTCTTTTTTTATTTATTCCACGTATGATCTTTACATATCAAAGCGAAGGATTAAAATTGATATTTCAAAGTTAAATATATTTAAAAAATAGTTACAATTCTTTTTTTATTTAAGTACACTTCTATGTCTTGAAATGACACTTGGTAGCTTGTTTAGTCAATGCAAAAGTGGCTGTAAGAATCAAATATTGACCGTCCATGACTGAACTAAATAGATGATTTTGGATTGTGATTTCAATCAGTAGCCGCAACGCGTTAAGGTCGATTCCTATAAGTGGCGGAACGCCACTGATAGAACGTATTACGTCAAACATATTAATGGCTCCCAATTGGGCTGCGTTTGCGAAGTCTGTAATTAGTGTCGACATTGCCATAGATGCAGAAGCCGCAACTCGCGTTGCCAATTGTTGCGAAGGCATTAATGAACGATCTGGTTGATCGTTACGTTACCTAACGCTTGTGGGTAAAAAATTCGTGTTCCTTGTTTTCCTAGCTATCTCATTTCACATGATCGATATATCAATCCGCGCTCGTCATTACCGCGTTCTGAGCGAAATGAAAATATTATATTTAGTCCGCCGTTTCATTTGCATTCACTTTCATATTCTGTATAATGTTCTATAAATTTATATAGAGACTCGAGTATTTTCATGATGATTTTCTTGATTTTTTTCCGTGATTGCTTATCAAATATTCAACTTTATAGTCTACGAGTATAGTAATACGAATTTTCTTCGAATAAGGTATATGTAAATTAAAATTAAATTTTTTTCAAAAAATACTATGATTATACAGAATTATTTGTATAAATTTAAATGTATTTTATTTATTAATATTTTATTGTTATATACATATAATTACGCAATGTATGTTAATATAATATAATCGACTGTTCTTTTTAACTACAGGGGCAGTTTAGTCGTTTCTGGCGGGATCTTCGCATGGGTATTGCATCAAAAATTTCAGAGAAGCTCTTAAACGGACTGTAAATATCTCGAAAATATAGCAAAGAATCTAAAGTTTTACATTACATACAGTGGCGTACAAAGTTTCCGATCAATAATATTTTGTATTTTAATTTATGTGTAATTTACGTGTAAATTATGTGCCACTGTGTGTGTGTGTGTATATAATATTGTTTATATATCTGACTCTATTTGAGTTTAAAAAAAGATATGCGTTAAAGAATATAATACATAGGATTTAAAAGTTAAAATAAGATACTTTTTTGTAATAACAATAAAAGATAAAGTATCTAGTAACCCATAGTTATTCTAAACGATGTCTTTTTATTTGCAGTCCAGAACTTCTAAGAACATCGATTTCAGGTGAACGAATCTGTCGCCGAAATTAAAATTGACGGCTCTGAAATACTGCGTACAAAAAGTCATTTGTAACATGAACAACAAGGTTATTTGTCGTTCTGTAGAGTTAAGAGAGCGGAACACAGGGCGGTACGGGACTAAGATGCAGAAACGACAAGTATTTTACGCTTCGCCGCAATGCTTGTCGGCATTCTGTTTAAATTTAAGATTCAGCACGATATCTTCACGAGAATTATTATTTTAACTCGTAACGAGAGTTCTAAGTTGGATGAAGCTTGAAGCTCGTTTTCAAGCAGGAAGCGATCGCACTTATCAAAGATACATTTCCTCATTTCTTCCTTTTTGAAGAAAAGTCCAATTATCCACATCGCGCGATTGTAAACCATCGATTGCCACGCATAATTATCCATCATATTCGTTTTCTCCTCGATGCTCCTCTCGTTACCGCCCAGCCATTTCGGATAATCGTACGTTAGAACTTTCTCACGCGTGTTTCGTGATACTTCTTTTCAAAATGGAAATCCATCTGAGGAAGAGAGAAAATGAGGCAAATCCTTGATGAAACTATACTTTTCAACATCTAGTTTATTATAAATTCTGAAAAAGATTTTTATTGTGTAATATTACAAAATGCATTTAGGGAATAAGATCTTTTTTTCATTTTATGTTTTAGAACAATGAGAATGACATAGTATAAAATTGTACTATATATTATTATTATGTCTTTATTCATATAGTTTATAAAAAATATATATAATATAAAGAAATAACAGTCTAAATCGAGCGATAATAAGATTTTTTATATAAAATTAATTTATATAGTTCACAATGTTAGTGTAAAAATAACATAAGAATAAAAAATATATAAGGAATATAAAAATATATATATAATAATAACGTGTTTTGAAACCTCACGGGTTTTTCTTCAGCGATTCTTGAAGATGTTACAAAGTTGTAGAGATTAATATTTCCGAGGTATCTATTGTTAGATGTTGAAAGTAAAGAATTCGTAAGTTTTAGAGCCACCGATTACGCTACCGGGCAATGCATCTTCCGATTGAAGTAGTCCTGAGGAAGAATCACGTTCCTCCGATATCCCTGCAAAAGTTTTCTCTGGCCGCTACCCAAGGCCAAAGCACTCGAAATAATGCGGCAACAATTTGTGTGGGCGTGCGGCTGGACAGTCAGCTTGGTCGCGCTGGTATCCGATGGCAGGTGGACGCCTCAAGAGGAGGTCCCTCTCTTCGCACTATATACACGAGGTAAAGGTCGCTCGCATGGGCTCGGACCCAGGATTACGGAATTGGGTTAATTAAACTGCTAAAACCGAAACGTCTGAAAATTGATTGATACTTGCGATGCAATCGTGATTTGTTCGATCAGATATTGAAATAAGAAGATAAATAAAATTACTTATATGGCGCAAGTGGTGTTTTTGGAGATTTGAAATTTGAAAGTTTTAATATATGAATCTCTTTTTTCGCAACAACAATTATCTGTTGCAAGGTTTGACGTTACAGAAAAATTCACTGTTATCACCTTATATTTAAAGATGTTGCTTTTATCAATTTTTCAGTCAATTTTGGAGTAACGAAAATTCGATGTGTGTCTTTTTGATAATGTTTATATAATACTAATGTTTGTATAATACTATATTTTTAACTAATCCTTGAGTTACAAATATGTGTGTGAAGGAGAGTCAAATCTTACATAATAGACTAACTTCTAACATGATTAATTAAATAATTAACATTTTTGGTCGATTATTAGATTTAATTGTCTCATTTACTTTTTTTTTTTTAAATCTTATTCAATCTTATTACGCTATTTTATAATTTAACGACCTAACGGATTGAAAAAATCGTATTGAGATATCAATCTTGTGCAGTTCACGTACGCAAATGCAATCCTGGCGGATGATCAACGTGTACAAATACAGAAAATATAACGTCAGCGTGGGCGAACGACATTTCTCAAACTTATAAAAACGGTACTGGATCACGACACACGTAAACACATTTGGCAGCAATGTAAACGCACGCCGGCGCTTGTCTGTGAAATTGAAATCCATTGGCGAGTCTTCAACATACCGGAACATCTATCATGTGAACATATGATCGCACATCATCGCAATTATTGTATCATGTACGATGTATAAATTTTATTTTATCGTCATTATAATATTATAATATACTTCTACACCTCCCTTACAGAAATTTAATACTGAAAGGAAATGATTAATTATTATATTTTGAGTGTTAAAAGAACCGAACAACATAGAGTGCTTTTAATATTCAAATTAAGTAATTTTCAGTATTAATTTATTGGATATTTCTGTAAGGGCTCCTCATGCATCATTAACTCCGATGTCGCCTTTCACGAGATATCTCGTCGTGTTCCTTTTAGCAAAAGATTGAATTAACTATTAAAGAAAAGTGAATGATTGCTTTAATATTGATTCATCAGCAACTTAAATTGGTGACTACTATCTTTTAAAGACCTTATTTAAAATTACTTTTTATAATGAATTTGTGTGCCAATTTGGATTTGTGATATCTAACATCAAGTAACGAAAAAAATTGTAAGGAGAGAAAATTGAAGAAAAATTAATAGTAAAATTTTATCAAAAACTATGTGCGTGGCATGAAAGATACGATATGAATATTCGTATAATATTCACATAAAATGATTTATCTTAATATGTAACATATAGAACGAAGACGAATCATCGATTCGAAGTGGGACAAAGCCACGAGTATTAATGGAATTTCCCCCAAAAATTGGCTGCCGCCCGGCAATGTAGAGTCTATCCTCTCTTCGAATACCGTTCGTCCACTTCCCCCGTTTCTCTTCTTCATCGCATGCATATTACGTGCATCCTTTGTCTTCGTCTTTGGTTCTTCCCTTCCTCTCTTTCTCTCCCTCTTTTTCTCTAATTTTTCCTCTCTCTCAAATGACGGACTCGTTACCGCTCGCTCGCTGCCCGTAAAATCGTATCTCGTGACTTCGGCCAGAAATATGCTCCGCGAACCCACCTATCCGTTCGCCTTCACCTATCGGTGCCGTTCCCAGGACGGAGGAATATCGCCCAGCCGACTGTATAGACGATTGAAAATACTCCGTTGCGGGCTTCTCTCGTTAGCGGGATTTTGAAATCCTCGCCTCGTCGCCGATGCAGCATCGCACCGCCTGGCATAACTTAGCACCTGTCGCATCGTCGCCGACGGCAGTGGAAATAGCCGTTGTGCACAGACCGGAGAGCAATCACGGTCCGAGTAGTACGAATAAGTGTGAGCGCGCCGAAATGTGCCTGCTGCTCACAGTGACAATTAAAAGAGGGGAAAAAGCTTGGCTTTTTGAATTATATGCGACCCTTATATTTCAAAGTCACTTAGATGACCTGCAATTCGCGTCATGACTTCAGGAATTGTGCTTTATATGTGTACGCTATGTATATTGATGTATATTTTTATCGACGTATGTATATTCTGATTCCTCGGATATATCTTTCGTATTACACGCGGGACACTAAATTATAATAGAATTCTATTCTGAATTCTATTATTCTGAAATAAATTATTTAAGTAGACTGTTTAGACATAGAGAGAGAAAATAAAAATATGTTTATTTTTATTTCCTTAGAGATTTCTCTGTTTAATATATTAGACGCATTTATCAATTTCTTTTCTTAATAAGTTTACTTAATTTACTACTATTATTCGTACATAGGATTAATGCATGTTTGTTTTTTATAGATGGATGTTATACTATTTAATGATTTAATGGAAATGCACATGTTGGAATTTAACATTTGAGCTAATAATTATAAGTTTACACGTATATATTTAGTTATATGTAAATTAATTAATATTGTATATTGATTGGTATAATAAATTTTCTACAAGTATGTCTAAAATATGAGGAAAAACGAGAAAAAAGGGATTTCTAAAAAGGTTTTTCAAATTGAAATAATCAGCGCTCGCAATTCCTTTTATACGAAAGCCAGCTATTTATATTCGCCGCTGTGTCCACGTATTTTCAAGAGAGATATTATATAATCCGGGAAGATCTATATCAATGTCTCCACTGGATTACAGTCCAGCTTAACCCCGATGTGTTTAGAAAACTAAGTAGCCGCAACGGTGAAAATTCGAATTCTCAACAATGTGCTGTTGAACGATGTTGAAAAATTGAGTGAAAAAATGTGCAGAGACAATCTTGTGCTAGCCAGACACACTGGGATTCTCGCACGCGTGGACAGTCCCAAGATTTTCTTGTTCCGAAGTTCCTCTCTACGACTATTTCAGTTCATAAGCTGAATCGCGGAAATAGCCTAGCCTAGCCCCTGGCCTAGAGCGTAGGCTTGACCGGCTGTAATAGCCGCTTTCTCAAGGATCCTTCGGGACGTGTCACGTTCTCGTCTCATAAATTGGAGATAGCGAGAGATTAATTTCTCGTGTCTGAATGGTATTCGTATGACGTGTTTCTTCGCTAGCAACTGTATCTGCAGTATTACGCGGATGCTGCGGTCCGTTGTAGACGTGATATATTTATCGCATAGCCGACCGACAATTGACGGACTCCCGAGGATCGCATTGTTCGCAGAAATAACCTCGTGTCTGCTGCGTCTGCCTTCGTAAAATTATTAATACTTCGCACATTCATTTTGTTCCATCTTTGTTGAATAGAAAGCACCCTTCCTAGTGTTCAAAAATATTGGAACGAAATGTTTCACGTATCTATACATGCATACGAGCGTCATACGTATCTATAGCGAATTAGCGAAATAAAAAGATATACAAAAGATATAGTTTTGACCATAAAATATTCTCAATTTATTCCTCTAAAAAAGTACTCGCGATAATATTGAAAAACCCGAAGGAAAACTAACAATATATTGGAATTGTTATAAAAATAAATACGAATTTTTTCAATAAAACTGTTTTTAATTTATTTTTTGTTACATATAACTTTCTGTACGTAACAAAAAAAGTATAAAGTAAAAGATTGAAGTTTACGTGAATTTAAAACAAAAACGCAAGTATTGCGTCATAATAAATTAGATTTTCTTTGACTAAAATGTTGTTATTCTCTTTATCTAAACATTGTTTTTTGACTGAATAGATCGCACTTTAATAAAATTTTAATCGAAATTTTAATTATTTGAAATATTGGATTTTGAAAATTGAGTAACAAATTGATACAAGAGTGCCAAGAGATTTTATATGAAATTTTCTCTAAATGAAAACCGATTCGACATTTATCAAGATATTTAATTTTGAAAATTGAGTGATAAACTAACAAATTTAGAAAGATTTTATATAAGATTTTCTCTAAATAAATTGATTCGATATTTATGACGCTAAAGAGACGTTATGTATTAGGTATACGAAGAAGTCAAAGTTGAATCTCAGCGCATATTTTTATCATCCCTAGTGCGTGCATAATCGACAACAACCCTTGCCCTCGTGTTGCATCTCGCGTAATATTCTTCTTATCATTGCATAATAATACATCTTTTGCTCTTAAAGGAATGAGCTCCTACTTTGCCCTTTCCCATGGCTTGGAATATCTTTGGCAGAGCTATGAAGCACACGGCACGTACATAAATTTTTTAAAGGTATCTATATTTATTATTATTAATATCTGATGGGGAATTGGCCGTATCAGAAAACTTAGCCTTGGAAAAACGCATCTTCCTTCACGCAAGAGTGAATTTATGAATTCTGTTTATTAATTAATCAATGCTTATTTATTAATTAATTTTTTAATCATAACTTTTATGATAGGTTTGATGATTTGTCCACATCTCGAAACAGAATAAAACATGCACTGAGATAGAATAAAAAGCTGAACTTAAAATTGAAAGGCATGTATTCTGAATTGAAATTAGTAATGCAGATAAAATTAGGAACGCTAGGAGAATTATAAAATTTACGAATTTGCTACAATTTTGAAGTAATATCCGATCCATAAATGATATTCCCTGACTCTACTTTTATTCGAATGATCTGTCTATGATAAAAATCTATGATTACGTTGCGACAATGATATAATAAGGTATTACAACTCTGATTAACTTAATTGACCGATTGTTATATTGGAACTGGCCAATCACATTTATTGTATATTGGAATTGACCAATCACAAAGTTGACACTTATGGCCACTTTGATTCTTAACAAGATTCAATTTATCTCTCATCTTTTTCCAATTCTAGAATTGAAAAGAGATATAATAATAAAAAATAAATTGAACTTCGATCGAATTAACTGAGTTCTGGAATTAAGTCTTAATCGATCGATTAGGTTAATCGGAGTTAGTAAGACCGATTCATAACCTCGCGCTACTATAATTCGCTACTATCAGGGATTTTAGGAGTCCGATAACTCGCGCCGATATGGTCGCGCATGCACACTCGCGTGAGCCCAGCGCCAAGTCCAGCCCCGAACGTATCCTTGCGACTATTTTCGCGTTACGTGTTTCGACATGATAGATGAGACTTTTCTGCGTTTCATCGACGTCGCGTCGGGTCGCGCGGTACCTGCCAAAAGATTCCCCGGCTCGGTAGTGGAGAACAAGTAATTTAGGATCGCGGACAATACCTGTCGTGCATACTTGCGACAATACTTGCCGAAGTTATCAAGATTTATTTTTTACGGAAAACCATACATGTAAATTATGTTCAAAATGTTGATTGGCTCTCTTAATCAACTAATCACGAGTTGCCAGCCATTTTTCACATTGTATTCACAGTTTACACTTTTGGCTGCATTCCGTTATACGCATTATGCGCATGATGTATCATTTTATCTTTCCTTAATTTTCGGTGAACAACAAGGATAAAATGATGTATCAATATGCGTAAAACGGAACATATCTATAGGCTAACGTATAGCATATAAACTATAGTGATGAGATCAGGGATATCACATGAAATTCTCTATCTTAATAAAAATGAATATATATAATATCATATATTGTATGTATATAATAATGTTAATAATTATATATAGCTATATATATATGTGTATTGTATATGTACACATTTATTTATCTCTATTCCTCTACTATATATATAAAAAATAGAATGTTGATATGTTTTTTTACATTTACTAGCACATTCCTTGCGCGCGCTACGCGCGCGATGGTCCATTATGCTCTTTTTAAATATTATGAATAATGTTTCTTTGAAACTTGTTTTGAAATCAATAACTCCTCTAATTCCTATTAATACAAATGTTCCCTGAAATTTGAAAACCTTTAGAATTTCATTATTGTTTTCGATCGCCATGCACATTAATTCTACCATTTTGATAAATAATATTTAGCTTATTTTTTTATTCAACGTTTATGTCGAAAAATTCGACCCACAGTGTAGTTGTGCTGGTTCGCGTACAAGAGTAAAGTACATTAAAGCAATTAATTGACGGGATCATTTTGATCTCAAAATGTTTCTAGAATTATTTGCTCTAAGAATATCCAGAATCCGATATTTTGCTCATCGTTTACGTCCAAGGATTCGATCCACGGTGTGGCTGTGCTGACTTAAGACTAAAGATGGCACGTCCGTCTCTGTGAAGTTAGCATCTCGACTTTAAAAAACGGAAATTTTAATAACAGTACTGCATGCACCCGCAATAGTTCTAGAGTTCCTGATAGGTTTCATCAATAGTACTGTTGAATTAGGCCAAAAATTTTAAAAAATAAAAATATGTGGTGCTAACTTCGCGTGGCACCGTAAGATTTGAAAATGTCGATTTTTATGACGGAATCTCACAGTACTCGAAGAGTACTACAGTTCCTGATCGGTTTTAGTGACACTACCCACCTTTTTAATATGTTTAAACAATTTTTCGATCCGCGCGCTGGCACCACACATCGGATATGTTAAGTTAGCACCCCAACTATAGTACTCAGGAGTTCTGATTAGAGTTCCCACTTCCTTTTGACGAGACGAAGAGTTCCCTATAGTTAATAACAAGAGTTCCGCTCAATAAACATTTTTTTTACATTTTTTAAAAATGGGGTGCTAACTTTTTATCGAATTTCGAGGTGGAATAGTTCTGAGCGGCTTAATAGCTTCAATTTGCGATTGCCTAGAGTTCCTGATATGTAAAAAAAATTTTCGAATATTAAAAAAAAATTAAAAATTTTTGAAAAATTAATTTTTAGATACAATAGTTCTGATGATAATTCCTGCTTCTTTTTGACGATACGAAGAGTTCTCTATGATTTTTAATGACATATGCGCTTAATAATCATTTTTTAATAATTTTTTAAGAATGGGGTGCTAACTTTTTAACGAAATTCAAGGTCGCATAGTTCTGATCAGCTTAACAGAAGTATTTTGTGAATACCTAGAGTTCTTGATACATAAAAAACATTTTTGAAGAATAATAAGGTTTTAAAAAGAAAGTAGAGATTTTTGAAAATATATTTTTGAGAGTACCGAGTAGTTCTGAGCTGCGTTTCGTATAGTTCTCGACGAGTTCTATCGAAAACTGTAAGGTGAAAAAGCGATTAGACCAACGGTTTGCAAGATACAGCTACATTTGTCAGAAGATCAACAATTTTTAAAGTGAGTATATCTCGGAAACCGCTGGTCCAATCGCTTTGAGCCCTAATACTTTTCGACAGAACTCGCCGAGAACTGTCCAGAACTCCGATCAGAACTACTCGGTACTCCCAAAAAATCTTGACTTTAAATTTTTTCGGGGTCCCACGTCGGATAATTTTTTGAGAGTACCGAATAGTTCTGAGTATTGTTTCGTATAGTTCTCGACGAGTTCTATCGAAAACTGTAAGGTGAAAAAGCGATTAGACCAACGGTTTGCAAGATACAGCGACATTTGTCAGAAGATCAACAATTTTTAAAGTTAGTATATCTCGGATACCGCTGGTCCAATCGCTTTGAGCCCTAATACTTTTCGACAGAACTCGCCGAGAACTGTCCAGAACTCCGATCAGAACTACTCGGTACTCCCAAAAAATTTTGACTTTAAATTTTTTTCGAAGTCTTATAAGAAATTTGTGAAGCTGCACGGCGCGAAATAAAAATTATGCACAAATAAATTACACAACTTTCAATTGATTGAATCGTTTTTTTATGGAACTTTCTTTTTCTTTAACTGTAGGATTTTTTTCGTCGATTTATTCAACGTTAATGCAATAAAGGTCATTTTTACAGTAACGTCGAATAACTCTTTGGAAAAAAATAGTATTTATTTCTAGAAAAAAAATTTAGTGACTAACAATAAGATGTAATCTTTCGAATGCTTTTAAATCGCATCATTGAACAATATGCAAATCGCGACGGGGAATTTTCCCAAACTTTTGTTTAAAATTTTGTAATGAGTTGTATCATCATTTATATTTGTGTAATTTTAAAAAATGTCTGTAATCCTTTTTGAATTAACGATCTGAACCAAATGAATTTAAATCTTAAATGTACTTTTCTAAATTTCCTAATTCGATAACTATCAAAAAGGTATTCTACATCGTAATTTATCTATTTTTGTATAATGGATCATAAAATGCATTAATTTTGTTGAGCAATATTTAATACACAGTAGTATTAAAAAACTAAGAATGTCTATTAGATAATATATAATTCTTATCGTGCTGTTGATATAATACATATTCTACTATGTCGTTATTTGTTACTTTATTTTGATTCATCTTTTTAGAATCAAATCTCTAATTTATTAGCAGTATTTTTCAATTTACTTTACTGTAACGTTCTTTATATTACCTTCGCAGGTTACACATACTAAATATATTTAGACACTTTTACTTTCACCTGAAATCATATGTTTTACAATGTAATACTACAATTAAATTATAATAATCTGACAGCTATCACGATAAGAATTATAAATAAGTAACAGAAAACTGTGTCAAAGTTGGAATTAGTTATACGAGGTCAGAGATATTTAAAATCAGAATGTTACCTGCTTGACGTTGGATATTTGTTAGAGTAACGTTTTAATATTCACTAATTATAATTAGTACGTGTAGATCTAGAACTAATGATGCTGTTAATTTTCAAATTGTTTGCTGACAAATAAGCACGTCAAAGTCTTGAGAACGACTGATCCAAGGTCTTGGTATGTGTACCTTTATACGTATTAATATACATACATTTATACATATGTATACTTATAGACGATTTTTTCATTATTTATTACAGTTTCTGAAATCGTTTGAACTCCGCAAAGCTGTTCTTTAGGAAGATTAAACAACCCGTATTTTTTGTTTTTCCTTATGGCAAAAAGTCTAACTGTGATATTGATTTACATTGCAAATTGTAGAATAATTTAAATTAGTACAACAGCTACACGGTACATTTTTACGAAAAACAGTAAATGCGGGTTGATTATTTCCCTAAAAAACACGTTCCCGTATTATAAGCATTAGGGAGTTTTTGCAATACCGTTTATCCTAGATACGGTGAACGCTATAGTCACGTTATCTTTTTCTTCATTAGATGTGAAGAAAAAGATAACGTGATTTTAGCGTTCACTATGTCCGGGATAAACAGTATTGCAAAAACTTCCTAATATCAAAGACCTTGGATTGACAAGTAATACGTTATTTTCAACGTCGCTACAATTACAATTTACTCTTTTCGAATAGGTAAAGTCTTTACATATTCGGAGTAACGTTCGTTGTAACGCAGCTACTTTTTTGGAATAAAAGTATAACAATTTTGCTAGCTACTCTTGTCGTTAATTTATTTTTAGCCGTGTAAAAGCTTTTTCGTAAATGGCGCTGTGGAAAACAGGAATACGACGTTAAAGGAACGTTCACTCGCAGAAAACATCTTTTCACGTATACTTCATATATTTAACAATAAGGACTTTGATAAACGTACTAAAAATGTCACGTCACAAGGTTACGCAAAAAATTGTGTAATCGTCATCATAATTTAAAAAATTAGTCGTTGATTTGTTCCTATTTTTTAATACTATTCAGCCTTCTAAATTTGTACATATAAAGTTACACGATGTATGATAATTATTTGCAATAAGACTTAATTTTTTAATCATGTGATTGTGTCAAAAATAGCGTATTGATTTGGAACAACACGTTACGTGTGATGTATTAACATTAATTAAATAATATCGTCATGTAAGCTAATCAAGTTACCTTTTCAGTAAGAATTTATAAGATATCAAAGAAGCACAAATAATACTTACAACGGTGTACTCACGAGTACTGTATTTATATTTAAGATCGTACATCCGCGATAATATCACTAAATATTTAAGCCCTTCGTGGATTCGGTACCCTTGCAATCAATTTCACCAAGTGATAGAAAACTAAATAAAATTGCCTGAAAGTATATGAACGTTGAATGTATATCGTGATTTCATCAACATTATGTCAAGTTGTACATCTAATAATTATGAAAAATAAATTTCTATTTTTTAACATAAGAGTGGTTATATTATAACTTGGAAACGTCTTATTTCCGGATCTATGTTTGTATAGCATTTTTCTTCCTTTTTGGCTCCCAAATTACTTTCCCAAGTATTATTGGCCTCGATTTTCCACTCTGTATATTTTAAACATGACATAAAATAAATTTTTTTAGTTGTGTCATTTTTGAAGTAAGCAAAGATATCAAATAAATTAATTTGAAATACTTCTACGTATTTTTCCGGTAAAGACGATAGTAACGTCTAATAGATCAGAATAAACGCGTTATATCCTTCAATATCTTTGCTGTTTAATACAAAATAAATATAACGAAAAAAATACAAATTTGAATAGATAAGGATAGATGCAATCGCACGCATGCTGATGCTAAAGGAGACCGCGCGAATATATTCCAGGTTAATAAATCAATCCGGCAGTGAGAAGTCAATATCGCGCAATGGGACGACGAGCTATCTCAAAATTAGCGTGGAACTCGCTCCGATTCGTGATGAATCCATCGGGGAAATCGCCGGTGACAGATCTCAAGCATTATGCCACCCGAGAGGCGTTCTGCGGTACACACACGATTGGGCGGCGCGGCGTGGCAGCAGTGATGCACCAGAACATAGGATAGGCCGACGGCCATGTAGATGTCGGACTATATTTGGGACGTTGAGCCACGGCTACTTTACTGGCCCAGTTGGCCGTTGATCGGACCCCCGGACCCCCCTCTGGCCGAATGCTTATTTTTAGTTTAGGTCGCTAGCCGTGCGTCGTCGGCCCGTATACTAAGATGCACCGCCTGTGCATCGCGCAAATTGCTTACACAGGCTGTAGGCAGGTAACGACAGGCGGTGGCAGCCGACGGCGACGCGTGGCACGGACAGCAGCTAGGCGGCCGTGTTTATAATTAGCTCCAATGTTACTCGTTCAAGATTTTACATAAGTAGGACCGATCCGCGTTAACCCTGAAAAGCGGCGTCATGTGCGTGATATTCGGCGGCTTTCAAGTCGATCTCTTCCTCGATCGATCGGGATCGCCCGTAGTCGTATGAGGTCAGATCCAGGTCGAACGAGCGAACGCGAATAAACACGAGTGATTAATATATCATATACTTTAACAAGTTCGCTAATACTCGCGACATCGTTCACGTACTCATTGAAACACGTTCGTTCATTTGTGTTTATTCCGTCCGTCCGTTTGTTTGTTTAATCTGGTCTCGGCTTGCTGAGTAATAGGTACTTAAGAATTATAATGGAAATAAGGATACCATGCTGTAGAATAAGTAATATAAACATGTTACATTTAAATAGAATAATTGAATGTTGATTTACGCATAAAATAGAAATTAAAGAGTTTATTTTACGTACGTCAAATAGAATCGCATAAAACGTATAAATTAAAATACAAGAACGATCTTAAACATGCATTCATAAGCTTCATAAAATCTAACATCATTTATCATAATAATATTTTTATCACTAATTTATCAATGATATACACATGGATATACGTGTATATCATTATTAAATATATCATTATCGTATATTTCTTATGTAATTAAATAAATGACGATGGAGAGATTTCCAGCTTAGATTGACAGTGTCGAATTTAAAACAGATTATGTATTTATAGTTTCCGCGATCACGGTTGCAATTATTACTCCGATCATTCTAATAATAGTAATCTTCTAGCATCATTATTGATAACATTCACTCTATAATTATGTGTGATATTACATGTAGAATACAAATTTATATTATAATCAATCCACCCCCAGTCTACGACTGATCTGCGCTAGGAGGATTAATTGCAGTCAATTGCATTTAAGTGCTTCCGATGCCGGTTCGCGAGATGCGCATCATCAGCTGTCGTTCATTCATGCCGCGTATGCAAGAAATCATGTACGCGATGACGGATTGCATCACCGTTGGCGTCTGCATTGTGCAGGACATGCATTCTTGATTCGGGCTCATCTTTTACTATAGGCTGTGCGAGCTTGACAGACACGCTTGACTGTGGAGACTTCCTATCCGGAAGGAATGTCACGTATGTCGCGAGGCAAAGACCCGTGATGAATCATGTAAATGATACATAAATAAAATTGTACTTTAAATCTGTTAACCCTCTAATCCCTAGCAATATTGTCCCATTTATTTATTGATACTATATTAACTTAATATTGGTTCAATATTGATCCAACATATCCCCAATGTTTAACCCGAGCTGCATTATAACGTAAGAACAAATTTTATGAATATTAATCTTTAAGTTTGACGAATATGATGTCATGTACTACAAAAACAGTTTATTGTGAAAAAGCACTTGTTAACCGGATTTTGTTTTAAGATCGAAAATTAATATTTAAATAAAAATATATTGCAAAATTTTTTAGACTGATCTTATTTCAGCATTAATAAAAAAGTAACGGAAAAGTAAATTATACATAAAGTGTATCAAGCTTATCTTCTTACCGCTTATCTTCTCAAATTTTGTCTTCAATAAACTCATATCGTAGACTTATATTCTATGGAAAAAGATTTAATAAATTATCGATTTTTCTTGATATTGAATTTTTACTTTTTATATCAAACTCATTTATTGATTAAAAAATTTGTAGAAGAGATAAAATACTCTGTATAACGTCATGGAAATCTGTTTTCCGAGCGTTAATTTAGAACGATATTAGAGGAGTGCTATTAGAAATTGGAGCACATAGGCAAACAGGCGCGTACATTTAATGTGTAGACTCTGGGTAGTTTAGCAAGAAGAGCAATTGCCCGGCAAAAGAAAGAACGAGAACGGATTCAGTTCCTGGTCCAGTCACCCACGCTTAATGCTCTTCATATACATAACGTAAACGTATTTATGGAGCGGTGCTGTTCACAACGTGTATATTGAGAGTCTACTGGCAAGGGCACAGAGAGGCATTAACTCCGAAGTGAATGAACAAACAGACGTTAGTCTAACTGAAATAAGACTTGAAATATTCTCTGCGAATTCTTAATTTTATATTGAGAATTTTTGTAACAATTTATCATTATTAACAGCATATCATATATGATTGTTATATAAAATCTTTAAAAGACTGGCGGCGAACAACGTAGAAACAGACATTCAGCGCACGTTATCCTGATTTATGCACTATAAATGCTCAATCGTTAACTTTGTATTGCTTTCAATCATTTAAAAACTATTATTAGTCGGAATCTTGCCAGAGGAGAAAGTTACTTTTCCTGGCACAGAAAATAGCACGCATGTATTTCGTATTCCGAATTCGCTCGAATATCTAGAATACCTTTCACAGAAATAATTACATTGCTAAAATATCTAAGAATTTAGCTATATATAGATACAGATTTAAAAATAATTTTACTGGACTATTAGAGTAATTAAGAATTTCAAGCATGATAAACACTGCAAAGAATTTTGACATTTTAATAACCAGTTTGGGCGTTCTACGTAATTATTTTGATGGTCCAACAAAATATTTATTTTTAGATTTATATTTATCTAAATTTTTAGATACTTTAGAACACCATTATTTCTGCATATATCAATTTCTCGCAGAAAAGTATAAATGTTTGTACATAAATATTAATTAAATATAAAATTTTGAAAATAAATGAAAAAAGCTTCTGAAGATCTTTTTTATTGGAGATAACATACAACTTCTAATTTTTATGTACTTTTTATATTGAATTGCTATATCAGAGTTTGTTATGCTTCTCCATATTAATCTTTGAAATTTATGTATTTACATGATGTGAACTTTTTCGTCTTAAAATTGACGGGTAAGGCTGATGCTATCCCCTTTCAAGCTGTCGTGGTAATAATTTCCGGATGCTAATGATATCGTTAGACGTTGATACCTTCAGCCAGTAATAGAGCTTTTCTATTCAACGACAGGGGAATGACGTGAATTGCTCTTTGATAATATCTCATAAATTTCAACGAATGCAATTCTGCTGGGGAGGATATAAAATTAAATTTCGGAGATCTCTCTTTCTTCGGGAACATCTCTGATGAAATACGAGAACGTATGCATGAAGTTTAGCATTTATTCTTGTGCTTTCTAAAACTATTGTAACGAAATACATTAACGTGTGATGTTTTATGAAGGATTGAGGTTCACAAACACATAATAACAAAGTTTTTTTAAAAATAGTAAATATTACACCTGAATTTATGATTTCATTAAATTTAATATGGTAATATTTAGAACTTTCCTAATTTTAATATTTATTTCAATATTTATGTATATTTACAATATTGTAATAAATTAATTGTAATAAATAAATTTGTTTTTTTTTTAATTAAAAGATATCAAAACAATTAGCTTAGGAAATATTAAAATTACATTCTTCAAAAGAAGATACTTTTTTATTAGTAACTTATATAAAGTCGTGTAAAATTGATTTTTTGCTTTTTTTTTACATAATAAGTCTATTTTAATAATTTTCTATAATATTTTTAAAAATAACATTAATAGAGACATTCTCGATACGTATTTAAATTAAAATTTCTCAATTTAAAGTAACATGAAACACAAATACATTTTAGGAATAAAGCAATCGAGTGGCAATTATTATTCTTTGCATGTATCGAATTGACAGGAAAACACGATCGAAATGAGCGGCAGGCGATTCATTAGTCTGTCAGTATTTAAACTCATTTTAGAATACGTTTTGATCGATAGTCTGTTTGTCTGGCAGGTGACTTCATTTTAGTTATTTAGTAGTTCATTTACAAAAATCGTTATAAATAAATGCGACTCTCTGTACTGTCATCGACACATGCCCCGTAATACTCTTCGGCTCTCTCTCTCTCTCTCTCTCTCTCTCTCTCTCTCTATCTTTCTCACAGACACACATATATATGTTTGGATTAGCTCCTCTAAAATTCACGGCGAATAAAGCTCGCCAAAACACATGTTCAACCTATATAGATTAACTATTATTATGAACAAGGTTTCCGACCATATTGTCGCTATAAAAATGGCAGAGTTTTCTAGCTCGTCAAAATAAAACAGCGATATTTACGCTATAAAAAAAGCTTCACACTATTCTTTTCGTGTATACAAGATATGGTATGTATACAACGGGAAGACACTAACGAGATGAATTATAGATTTTCAAAGCAAATTTAAACTTGAGTTTTTACAGCGAAAATTCATAGGAAGGCATATTCTTTGCAGCTTTCCGATTGGAAAGATGTTTCTGATTAATTAAGCTTTGAGATTTCTATTTTTATTCATTAACTCATTCGAGATAGCTGTTCATACTGCACTTGTAAAGTGTAGCAGCTTCTTCCGGGTTGATGAATCTGACACGCGAATAGCCGAAGACACATCGAGCATGGAGAAGCGGAGTTTCTAGCTCTAATGATGTTCCAAAACATCACTATATCGTGGGCCGGTTTTACATAAGACTTTGAGTTTTAGCTAAGAATATACGCCGCGCTTTGAACCGCCGGTCAGAGTAAGTGACGAAGTAACGTCTATTTTCGTTTGCTATAATGAGAGAATGCTGATAGCGTGAATGTTTCATGGGGACGGCCGTCTAACTGGTTCCGACAGTTCGGTCTTTCGACAGGCCGGGATGGTGTTCGTGAGTGTTGCGGATTCAAGGACTGCCTTCCGTCAGCTTATGACGTATGTTTTCGTTATTTGATGCGTGATGAACGTATATATTCTCTTGATCTTTTGATATTTGCACACACGTCACAAAATGTATTATAGTCAATAAAGATGTATACATTTCTTGCTCGAATCAATTTTATTTCGCAGACTGGAAAGGCATATGGAAAAAGCATCTCTTTTACATGTGGCACTATAATGTGAAAAATTTGATAATCAAAACTACTCCAATAAATAAAAGCTTTTCTTTAATTGGCGATTAATTCATAAGACATCGATGTTACGAATCAGTAAAGAGAAAAGAATTAACTGAAAAGTTTAACGAGAAAATTGCAGACAATTGCTCCACACCGATTAAAAATATCATAATATCGATATTATACATTTTGCACTCTCAATAATATAAATGTTAAGGTAATTCGGAGGAAGATGACACTTAATTTATATTTTTGTCATAGAAAATACATTTTCCATTCTGACTGGGGAAAATTATGTAGTAAACAATAGGCAAAAAAGTGCAAAAAGCCCATGCTAATTGGCATTGAAAAATATTTAACAAAATACGAAAAGGTAGGTCATGAAATATCTCTTTATAATATTTGGTACGCTAATAACTAAGATTTGTGGTTCGATGCTTACTGTAAAACCAAACGAATAATGATATATGATTTTGATCAGTGTTTTCTGGCAGTTATATGGCTAATACAGATTATAATACAGATGACAATAAATACAAAACACAATTTTCCTTGCTTCATACCGTTATTTAATTTTGGATTAAAATTTAGGATGTTTTATATAATTCGAAATATATTTCAAATTAATAAAATTAAATGAATAAAAGTATGTTCGACATACTTCTTAAATTACTCTCTTTCATACTTCCTCAATTTATGTTTTATCATATCTTTATGCGTTTTTATATTTTAAAATTTTAATTATGGACTGTCAATAAATAAAATGTACAATTACATTATTTTTTTACATTTTTTCCCATAGGAGGTGGCATCTTATCCGTATAAGTATAATATATGAGGAGAAGATGCCACTTTTGCAGGGTATGATATAGATAGATATATCAATCTTCTTCAATAATATACACGGAGTATCGAAAGTTTAATTCATCGATTCATAATTAAAATATAAATTGATAAAAATAATATCGTTTATGCAGCAAGAATTGTAACTAATATACAGTTAGGCTGATTATACGTCCCAATATTGAGAAAACAGATTTGTTTTTGCAAGTATTTTCAGAATAATGTTACCGAAATGTAATCGCTAATACCGCACGTTCATCGATGTATTTAAAATAAACGTATTTGCGGTACTAACTTTCGCGATAAAGCGTATATGGCACCGACATATTTATCCAGCGTCCAGAATTGCCCACTGCTTCATCTTTGAAGTATATTGCGACGAAGAGTTCTTCTCAGAAAGCATCCGCCTTTATGACACACTTTTTCGCACTTATCTCCTGATGTCCTAAGCGATCTATTCTCATCTTCTTATTTTGCAACGAAAAGTTTTGACGAGTTTGCCCATGTCAATTCGTTATTTATTACCTGCCTTTCATCATGAAGCAGCTAGCCAGACTTATACTTTTTATTATATATAGTTCATTACTGATTATTCGGAATATAATATATAATAGAATGTGTTTATTGTTATTAGAAGGATGCATTTTAAAATCGCCGTATTTTTACATGCATTCGTAATAAGATCTAGAAGATTCTAGCATAAACCAAAATATAAAATAGATAAGAAGAATAAAACATAAAACATAAGAAGATAACAAAAGAAAATAATGTTTACATGTGTGATTTTTAACAATTTTTATTTTTTTAATATAATATAATCACCCTTTATTTTAAAATATAAATTTGTTAATACGTATAAGTTTTATCATTTCTTCTATGGCGAAAATAAAAATTAAAGCGTAAGTAAGAATGTAAGGAAAAGTGACAGAAATACATTAACGAAGCTTCTAGGAGGTGAAAATTGAGACAACAAAATATAAAAGGCGTTTACGCTTTTTTTACGTTTCATTACCTCAATTTTCGCCTCCTAGAAGCTTCGTTTATACTTTTTTAATTCTCCCTTTACATTCAATTTGTGCTGCGATTTTTATTTTCGTCAAAAAATTAGATATTATATATATAATTATATTAAATATTAAAACCGAGGTAAATAAAGCGAAATAATTTTGTGCGACAGGATTCTGACGTTATTAAGAGGCAAAACTAGGACAGTACTTTGATACTAATGTCACGTATGGTGCCATTGTCTCGTCGTTATGTTACATCACAGCCTTGTGCAGCAAGCCCGTACGACGCGATACCGGCGTGGTGTGCGCGAGATAACCGGAGGACTTGGCAAATTCGACGAGGCATCGCGATACGAGGGATATCTCACAGGCGCAAAACGCAGGAATGCGGACGAGCACTCGTATGTACCTACATTAAATGTATTTGAGATTCGAGAAACGGGACATTGACCCGTCTCGTTCTCCCGTATTCTCATTCGCGTCTCTCAAGTGCTTATACATTTGGAGCGTAGCATGCCATCGCTACTGGGAGGTATGATAATCCGTTCATTCGTGCAAAAAGTGCATCTTCTTAAAAAAAATAAAATTGTGTATCGCGTGCATTATAATTCCAGCTATGAATTTTTTCCACTTCTACGGAAATACTGTCTCTCTGTAATAAATTGGCCATTTGATTTCTGTGATGATCAATGGTCCTTTTATTAAATCAATTAAATCGATTCCTCTTAAATTAATTTAAATAATTAGAAATCGATCATTACGTTACTCGCATAATGAAACTTTATAGAAGATATTATTTTATGTCACCCATAAACGTAACAATAAATACTCTTAAATAGAAATGTACGCTAATTATAATACAAAAATAATGAAACTTTGATTGTATTACATCCCTGTTGTGTTTATGTCTATGAATATAAAAAATGATACTAATTGTAGAAGATATATAGATAAGAAGATACTATCACATCGAAAAGTATAAAATATCTACATAGAGAATGCAGGGCGATGATAAGAAAAAGATCGATGTTCGCGCTGAGCACCATGATTGCGTTAATGTTAAAGATGAAAATGAGGAGAAAGGATGGCCAAAGAACAAATTTCCCAGTAAAATGTTCGCGATGGATTGTCCTCGAAGATGTGCCTGATATCGCATTTGGATATCCGCCAATCGGTTATTTTCGTTCTTGAAGAAAACGTGAGCCTTGTATAATTCTAATAAGAATAATACTTGAGAGCCGAGTCGAAGTAGAGTTACGTATTTATAGCTGATCTAAACGCGGTTTGATTTTCTAAAAGACACTCAATTGATTTGGCAATTTTTATTTTGGTATATTTTTTATTTTAAGATTCTAGGTAAATGGAATGACAGACGAGAGACTTTGAACTTCTATATGTCGATGTAAAATATTTTTTTAATGGCAGTACCTTTTTTAAAAATTATTATGTATTACATTACATCATCACTGACATTGAAGAAACTTCCCAATTTTATTTGCTCCTTAGTGAAAGAATTTAGAAAACAGTAATATCTCAAACGCCAAAAATAATACATTAGAAAAATCATCCTAAGGTAGAAGCACAAACGATGAAAAATGGCCAAGTTTATTTGGAGTGTGTGTTTACATAATATAATACTATCTTCCGAGTATGAATAAAAAATTTGGAAAGCTGTCTATAAATCAAGAGAAAGACTTTTCTAGAAACAATTACGATATATCATCGTGTCTATCTATCTACTCAGTCATTTATTCTACAGACATCTTGTTACCTTAAAAGAAAAATAAAATGTTCTACCCTTGTTATCTTATATACAAACAGCTGCGAGAAACTATTTCGAGATTAAATTTTTTTTTTAAATTATTCTCTTTATGGTAAATAAAGAAACCACAGATAAGCACACCATGCTATTGATGGTCAAAATGCGGTATACTTTTAGATCGATGACGTTTAAATTGGACGGCACTGTCTCTCTTTCTCTCCTCTTTTCCCTACATATCTCTTCCTCTCTTAGCTCTTCAAATTCGAAGGTTAAACGCAAAAAAGCGACGACGACATCCACAGCAGTCGCCGGGGACACTGGCTTCCGGCCAGAGTCAGGCTTTCGTTGTCTCGCCACCAGATAGCGACGGCTACGGACTATTTAAGTGAATTTCGCGGTCGCTCGGTGCTTCGTTTTGTTCAGCAGCGCAGGTATTACCCCCTTTTGAATGTTTGTTTGTTTCGCTTCCCTTTTGTCGTCGCGCAAACGACTCTTCTGCACGTCGTAAAGGGCTTAGTCGAAAGCGGCGCGTCGATAAACGACGATGCGCACCGAGGAGTAGTGGATCGAAAGGAAAAAAAGAAAAAGGAGAAAAATAAAGAGAGAGAGAACAGTGTGAAAGGCTTAACGGGGGTGGTCCACACCCCCCCGCAGCTCTTCCAAGTGCAAAAGTTGAAGAATTGAAGACAGAAGCATTGGTAAGTCCCCTCGCCGCGCAACCATGGTGTGCAGTTGCATATAGTGTTCTTCGTGTGACTACGCGCAGTGTGACAAATCCTCCGTTTCCGGAATGAAAACCGCGGGAGGATGGAACGTAAGTGTAGTGAAAAGCCAAGAAGGATTAGCCGTGAAGTATCGTATTATTATCGTGATCGATTCTGATTATCGTGAATAATCAGAATCCCTTCCTGATTTTACCAGCGAAAGGCTGCATTGAAGAACGCAGCCTTATGGTGGAAATTGCAAAATTTCGTGCGTCAACATTGAGACATCATCGCGAGATTTAGAAATTCGTAAACGCGGTAGTGATTGCTCTTCATTTATATTGGCGGTGGCTCGACTACTTTTAAATAGCTAGCCAGACGAGAGGTGCCTCTAGAGCGTTATTCTACCTCGTAGTGATTATCGGCTGATATAGAATTTTGTATATTAATTCAGGATATTTAGAATGTTTCTTTCATCAATATTCGGAGATTTAGAAACTGCGTATTTTTACGAACAGAGTACCTAGTTTTTTTGAAAATAGAATATCTCTTGTTATTTTATACTATAGAAAATGTATATGAAATTTCACGAAACATAAGAAAAAAAAAAATTGTACGATTCATAGAGAAAAATATGAGGAAGTATGTTTTTATTAAAATCGTGTTATTTTTATATTTGTTGTTTGTGATACTTTTTTTTTACAGTGCAAAATGGAGACATAATTTCTTTTAAATGACTTGAATAATATTAGCAAATGTCACTCTAGAGTATTGGTTTTCAAAGCAGGATGTTTATTAATCAGCGTGTGTGAAAATATGTGAATTATTGAAACCAAAGAAAACGTTGCAAATTTTTATACTCGACGTAGATATATTTTTTTAGTTTTATTTTTATATAAAAATCGTGTCTCGAAGTAGTAATATTACGTCATAAGATATTTTATAGAAAATTCTAGTGGATTTCATAAGCGATATTGTATCTTAATCATAAGTATAAAGTACCCTTAATTTATTGCATCTTGGAAAAGACGGAAATAAAAGAAAAATGAAGAAATTAAAATTATAAAAATAAATATTTTTTTTTAATACAACTGTTTTTATTTTATTTTTTGTTAGACATAGAATGTTTACGTCAATTTGTGAGGATGTTTTATATTTATGGCCCAAGGCTATACCGCGATTTGAAACATTTAGAAATAATAGAGCGAAGCTGAATTAGAAAATGTATGTTATTTAAAAAAAGAAACGTTATCAAAAAAGATTGTTTACATGACATTATTCAAACTGAGACATTATTTTATAATTATCTAAACAAAAAAATTATCTTATCGATATTATCTTGAGTATTGCGTAATGAAAATTACATGAAGCGAGTGGCACGAGCCGATTCTATTACATTACACGTGTGTTGTTTCACTGTGTGATAATATAAGTACGCGGTTGCATAATAAGTGCTTGCAAAGCGAGGTCCGCAGATTAAAAGCGTGTCGTTCCGTAGTAAATAAAATATCTTAACGCGTCGTAACGCTCACGCGGAAAGTTCGCGTATGCATAAAGCGGCTCGGGGTGCATTGAGAAAGTCAGTAAAAAAATGTCGTAAAACCGCTTAATATTCCCGATCGCGGATGAAACCGCGTAAAACCCGCGGCTTTTCGACGACGAGTAGGTAGCGGTGCGTATTACGCGACCTATAATAACTAGAGCCAAGAATTCATTTTAGTTTTTGTAGGTCACCACCACATCCGCGCGCTCGGGTAAAACAATTTTCGCGAGCCGTGGAAATTATTTCGACCCGCGACGTCGCGGTAATTTGTGCAATTCTGAACTAGAATTAAACACCGACCGCGGCGAATTGCGCGCTGAGGGAGATATTTAATGAAAAATTAAATCCGCATGCATTTAATAAGAGATAACACGTGTCCATGCAACACACGTGCGTTCAGCTTGTTACACGTTAAGCTTTGGCGTTGCTAAATGGGCAATTTTTAAACCCGGCAAAATTAACGCTTTTAATACTGAAACTCGAATGCGACACATAGGTAAACATTTGTTTTTCTTTTCTCTCGTATTTGTTCATCCTTCCGAGTAATTTCTGGCCGCTTGTTATATGCGACGTTATTTATAAAAATTTCAAAGGCATTTTGTTATCTTTGGCGATGGGTCCGCGGTAGAAATACGTAATGGATGATTTCATATCGTGTGTCGTAGGGAATGCGTTAATGCGTGCACCGTCCGTAATAGTCGGGCTTGTAGTCGGGTATAGAAACGCGTTTATGCGACCGCATTGCCATATGGTACCACGTCACAATAGCATAACATAGACATATCGACATCGCCATTAACATTACAGGAAACGATTTGTCGAGAGATGACTAAGTCAAGTCAATATTGCATAGTTAGCTCCTTCATAAAGCGATTCATCACAAATTAGTCTTTTTATTTGAGGAATCATAAATTTATATTTAACTAAATTTGAGACGAATTAAAAAAAACGCGATGTATTAAAGGAATTTTTTTAATTAACTTTACAGACTTTTTGTAATTATTTTTTTAAGTGATCGTAATAATTAATTCATCCGGAAAAATAACAAGAGATCAATTCTTTTGGTATAACATTGATTTTGTCTACTGAATTTTAATATTCTCGAAGAATTTGTTTTCTTTGAAAAAAGAATTCTGATTGATCGAGACACAATCATTTACGAAGCAAATTATTTAGCATAGCTGGGACAATTGCATACGATTTTTTTTTACATAAATGAGAGAAGACATCAATTTTCTTTGAGACTGGATAATCCAACAAAGCGGATTACCTCATCCCGCGTATCTATGTGAGGCATTCGTCACATATAACGGCGACCTCTACTTGTTTGCCAACAAGTGCTGTACATTTCTTATCCTTATGGCCCGTCCAACATGTTGCATCTCTCGTCTTCAAATAGATTCCACCAGTCCACTCACTCAAACCGTGACCACAGATCTGCTTCTCCCAGCTGCGCTTTTCGCGCTTTCTGTGCTTAAAATGGATCAAATGTATACTTATATATCTCGACTAGAGAAATCAGCCCTTGTTATGTAAAGGGGTTCATAATTTGTTTGATTGAAATTTCAGACAATAAGACATCATTTTTATTACCATTTTAAAACTGAAAATGTTCTACATGCTTGAAAAAAAATTTAATAATATTATACAAATACTGCACATATATTTATTTCGCATTCCGGAGAGTTAATTTTATGCTGAGATATTATACACTTAAATTTTATAGTTCTGGATTCGTGAAAATCCTTACATTTTCCGTCAAACTGAATAACTCATTATTTCAATAACTTTTGTAATTCAGATTATTCATGCTTCCACATTTTTCATTAAAGCTTAAAGCATCCGTGAATATATTCGAGAAAGTTGGTGCATCCTCTGACTTATTATGAAAGCATAATCGTGTAATCATACTCGGTCTCATATAATCTCAGTAATGAAAGTAAAAATACAGTAACTGTTGAATACTTAGTTTAAAAACTAAATTCAAAAGGCGATAAGCTATTTTGAGAAAAAAATCCGATTTATAATAAATAAAGCCGAAACAATGCAAACTCGCTAATGTTATAATTAAAATATTTCACGAGTAAAGAAATGTAACGTTTCCAAATCATTATCACCTCTTAACAATCCATTCTATTGTGGACCGAGAATCGAAAAACTACCCCAAGAGCGTCATAGTCCTTGGCGGGACGCACGTTGGTGGGAGGGGAGGAACCGATGCCGAAGATCGGGAGAGCGGCAGCTCTCCGAGCTGATCTCTGCCAAAATAATTAGGAAGCCGTCGTCGAAGACGTGCTAAAAACGTTCGCTCGAGCGCGCGCGATTTGGCCGGCTAGTCGCGTCCCGGGCGCTTGAGCGAGCTGGTCGTCCGGACAGTGTCCTCGGCAGAGAGCAGTTCGCAGCGGAGTGTTGTGGTGCCGCAGTACCGCGACCAGTCGCCGAGTCCGTGCCGTATCGCGCGGCGGGTGTCCGCCCTTCGGCTCTCCGGAGCCGATCTGGCGACAGATTGCGATCCGTCGAAAGGGATAGTCAGCGACGAGAGGGTCAGTTTTGCCATCCGCGATATTCGGGCTTTTACTTTGTAGAATAAAAAAAGCAGCCCCTCTACCCTGTTTGTCGTAACACTTTCTAACAACATTGGGTGCTTTCTATTTAATGACACAAACGTTCTACCTTTCTTTGCGCTCCATAACAAAGACAGGACATCTTGTGTCATCAAATGAAAAGCACCCATGATGTAGTGGATGTAACAGTGATTAGTGAGTAATCAAGTGAAATTGTTAAATTGATCGCGCTGTAATTGCTCGCTCGGAAAGTACATAAAAAGAAACTGAAATAAAAATTAGGTGCAAATTTGAAAATAATCTTATTAGACCAAGATAATTATGTAGGATACTCAAGCTTGATGCTGCAAAACGTTTTTACATTCTAACAATCGGTTTGAACGTTTTTTATAATTATTTTCAGATTTATATCTAGCTAAATTTTTATGTACTTAAGCAAAATATTGTTTTTGCGTAGCTTTGTGAAAAATCGAGATAAAATCATTAAGATTTTTGCTATTAGTCTGTTACAACGTAATCGCGGTTTAAAAAAAATTTCACAAATGCTCATATCTGTACTTTAATTATGTTGAAGAGTGATTTAATTAACTTTTAGTGCGTTTGATGATTTTCCAGTCGTTTATTGCGCACGATGAGTTGTTTGTGTCCTGAGTTAATTTTAATCACTTTTACAGATAAAAAAAGATATTAATTCTTGCATATATTTTAACATCTTTAGAAAGTATTTATAAGTGGTGTACAGGACATGAATAACTCAATTATGTGTGTTGACAAAGAGTTAATAACATTTGTATTTTTATAACTAAAAAAAAAATTAATTCTATTTGCGGCGAAAAGTAAATATAAAAAAAAAGTTGATAGGGTTTCCAACGGACTCCGCTGGTTGAGAGTTGAGTTTCTCGTCTCGATTACATTGCTTCGGATTTGTATGCTAGTTTTAGAATGTAAATGAGAATCCCCAGTGGGAGATCTGTATGTGATGTGTGTAATTAACCGCTTGTCAGCATTTTAGCGGAATGGTTTTGTTCTGACAGTGTTTTCCAGCTTTCAGCGTGAGAAGTTGACGTGCGATGATTACGAGACGTATCGTGAGAATTAGATACGATGTGTTTAATTAATTACTCGCACTTTGCCGGGCTCTTTGTTCCTGAGTGTTATTATTATCGTGAATTTGCGAAACGGTACAGGTGATTAATGCATATATATATTAAATAGCTGTGCAGGATCTTATGGGAACAATACGTACGTGACATATCATTGACATCACAAACGATAATTAAGAAGCATGATGAGAATTATGTAAATTTGATACGCGCAAATAAATGTTTCTCTTTATATGTCAATCGCGTCGTCTTAATTTGAATTAATCAAAAAAAGTTTAATCGTATATAAAAAAACGGTTTTGCTAAAATATTAAAAAATTTAACTAGTTACAGATCTGAAAATAACTTTGTAAGCATCTCAAACATAATGAACAAAAAATTTTGATATTCTGGCAATCAGTTTCAACGTCCTATATAATTATTTTATGTGATCTAAAAAAATTATTTTTTTATTTGTATCTAGCTAAATTTTTAGATACTTCAGCAAAGTTTTTCCGTGTAGAAAGATAGCGTGAGACTTATGAATGATAATTGCTTGCTCGTTAACAATTTTAACATGCGTGTTATTGTTATCTCGATGGCACGAACTTAACGCAAAATTACAGCAGATTATGGAAAATAGGTATACTACAATGTTTTAAGTTTCAAATGGGGCCTTGGTAAAAGAAAATTCTTATGTTTAGAAAGAAAAAGATCGTCAGAAAGACTTATCGCAGCGTGTTGGGATTCGATACACATACGACTTATGTTATAAATCCTTCTGTTTCACGAGCAAACATCCCCGAGACTTTTTGTGTCCAGAGTTCAAAGACAAAAATCCAAGGGATAATATAAAATACATCTACTAAACAATGTCGAAAATATCCGGTAGCTTTTAGACGCATTTCAGACATCTCTTGGAATCACGCCAGCGAGATCTTTGGACGCTCTTCGTTCCGACCGTGCCGTCTCGAATTTGCAAGTTAATGAGGGAAGTTAACGTCCAATGATTATGGGGCGATGAAGAGCAGGATAGAATCAGTCGCGAGACTTATATATACAGACGGGTGCATTTAGCCATTCTCTAGCGTGTGCTCGTATAAATGTTTCGTGGAAGGCATAAACATCTGAGATGGAAAGGAATTTCGCGGAATGTAGTGAAAACGACCTTGAAAATAAAAGCTCGCCGAGGACAAAGTGAATCTTAATTTTAATTAATGGATTTCTGATTGTAGGAAGACATTGTGAGACTTATGCAAAAAAAGAAACGATTTTGTTGAAGTATCTAATATTGTAATTTATAGGAAGATATATAGATCTGAAAATAAGTGTGTTGGGTTATGAAAATAATTATTTAAGTCGCGCTAAAACTGATTATTAGACTGATTACAAAACTTTTTGCAATATTGCTTATCTTGCTTGAAAGTCTTATAAAATTGTTTTAATGGTTCAATAAAATTATTTTCAGATCTGTAATTATTTAAACTTTTAGATATTTCAGTAAAATATATCGTTTTCTCTACGGATAACAATTCCGAAGCGCTTGTTAACAATTTTAACGAGCGTTTCTATCGAGAACGTTATCTCGCATAGAAAGAACGATTTGTTGAAATATGATATATAAAAATTTAATTGGATTTCGATCTGAAAATAATTTTGCTGAGCCATCGAAATATATGTAGACAATTTAAGCAATGCTGTAAAAAGTACATAATCATTAGTATGATAAGCCAACAAAATTATTTTTAAGTCTAATTAAATTTTTGATATTTTGCAATAATAAAACCGTTCTTTCCATGCACGCGCGGTGGTGCAAATTTTCGTGGAAAATTAATAGAGAATTACCTGAATTTATGGAAAGCAAAATAAAGCCAAAGATCATGTATGCTTAAGTTTTTAGTTGATTTGACACAATTACCGATGATCGTAATTAAGATTTTTTCATGCAAGGTCAGACTGTTTTAATCTATCTTTGAACTTGACTTAAATTTTAGAATTGCATTCAATCACGTGTTTGAGCAAGAAAAGAAATTTGAAAGCAGAATTACCATAAATTCCTCATCCTAAATTCCATAACTTTTGCCCAATTTCCTGACAGAATTTTATAATTTTTCCTAGTATTTTTAATAATACTTTGAAATTTTTTAATATTTTCAAAAATCATCAAATATTGTGATGAGAGAACAACTTAATATAACAATGTAAATTACTATTAATATTGCTGACATTGCTTACATTGTTTTAATTTTTAAGTTGATAGTATTCCAAAATTGAGTACATATGATGTATATATATTAAACTCTTTTAAAATAAAAAATTTTCCATTAATTTTGCAGGAAATTTTTCAAAATTCTCTGATCTTTTTCCTAATTTCCAGTTTCATAGCAACTTCAAAAATCCAATTGAAGGGAGTTTTGCGTATCTTGGTACTGGAGGACTCATCCATACATCTTTTCTTGTTTTCAGAAGTTGTGATAAAAGTTATAAGTCGTGAGAAATTGACCAATTACAGTCAATTACAATAGAAAAAGAATAATCGATTGTGACTAGTCAATTTCTTACGACTTTTTAAAAATTTACGACTACTATATTGTATTATCAACTTGTACTTTTGACGTAATTCGTTATTCCAGCAAACGTTGCTTGCCCCCCGGACTTGTTTATGTCGCGCGGATATAAATAATAATTTCATCGTGTGTCACGCCGATATTAATAATGCGAACTGTTCGCTTAAGATTGTATTAACATTTAGTTTCTTGGAAAAATGAGATATTTGAACCATTCGTTTCGTTGCGAAGTCAAAAACCAGCTGAATCACGTCACGCTATACGTAAGAAATTTGAAATAGATTAAAAAAAAAAGAAGAGAAAAAAGAACTAGCGAAAAAATGTATTGTCAGGAACTTCTGATCTGTTTACGTTGTTTACACTTTTTGCTTTTTGCACTCAAATTCTCCATTTTTTCTTTTTAATACCGAATATACCATATGTTTATCTTATTGTTTTAAGTGTAAAAGTTTGTAAGGATTTTTTTTCAAACAACATGCACAACTCTTTCGTTTATCACGACTCTTACAGAAATCCAATTCAATAACGGCAAATTTATTACTAAATTATTATTACTAAAATTTAATAATTTTTTAACTATTAAAAGCAATAAACGACAGTACTTTTAATACTTAAAATAAGTAATTAACCCCACTACCTTCCAGTATTAAATTTCTATTTAGGAAAGTTACGATCTCTCGCGCTTTAATTTCACGAAGAATCGCGCTTAACTTAAGCATTTCGTAAATGAATTCAGGATGTATTATACACGCATTTTTTAATAGAATGAATAAAGTTATGTAAAAAATTATAAATTTTCCTATTGTATTAAAAAGTAATACGAAAAGTTCAGCCACAATTTAAAATTTCGGTCAAAAATTATTTCAAAAATTGTAGATATGTTTTTCAAAAAAGTTGAGATAAAGTAAGAAAACCTTATTTCAACTTTAAAATGGCATTATTAAATATAAGTGTTGACCTCATTGAACTGTTTTATATGATCGTTAAATATCTAATTGTTAAATGTAATATTAATTTTGTTGAACTATTTTTCATTCATTTTTATATATGGAAGGTGCAAATTTTCAATTCTAAGGCGATATTCATAGTCCATTCTTATTTTAAAACTACTTTAAGTAATGTCTTACGATGCTAATACAGCTTCCTGATTGGATGAAATTTTGAGATTGTAATTAAAACAATCTTAAATATAAAAGTTAACTATGAATAGTCACTTTTTTAAGCTATTATGTACTAGGTAGTCGAGCGTGTATTTTTACATGAAATAAAATTTTAAATACTCTAGTAAATTTACTTTTACAATATTCCTCGTTTGAAGGTGTACGATCGACCTCTTGATACATCCTTTAGAATTCATCGGGACGAAATTATTGTCGGTCAACAATCGGCGGCCCGTCGCTCACCGATATCGCGGTTACGTAAGGAGAAACACGCCGCGGACGGTCCCGTCACCGGACGGCCGTCTTAAAATACGCGCCAAGGAAATAGCCTAGCAGAAGCCCGAAAATAGCCGCGCATCACGTCACGCGTCACTTAGCCAATGGCGTCGCTCCACATGCTCGCTATCCGCGAGACGCGCTTTGACGCGTGTCGCCGCTGGTCATCGCGGATGGGCATCGCGACGCCGTTCGTCGGGGGACGTCGCGCTCGCGAGCGTATTTATCGCAATGCCGGGTGTCCCGGAAACGACCGTGGGTTCATCTGACGGTCGTTTAATCACCAAACGATGGACCATCATCGACTCGCGCGGGAACGCAATCCGGCGTGGCGCGCGACGGCGCGCCTATCACCGATGAAACGCGCCGCTAGGCGGCGCTGGCGATCGCGCGATGATTCGCCTGATTCGCGGTGTCAGTCTCGCGGAAGCGGAGGTCAGGTTGGCAAGTCGTTCGCGCTGGTCACATTGTCCGGGGAAAATGACGTGCGTCCCGTGCATCCGCGCCTCGTGATAGCTCGCGCGTGCAGCGTTTCGCAAGTAGCAACGGCAGCAGCAGCAGTAGCCAGCGGTAGTAGCAGCAACAGCACATCCTCCCTTTAGTATCTCGCTTCGTCACGTTTTTCCACCTTTTCCTTGCCTTGGCTCGCGTGCGCGCGCGCGCGACAGTGTGACACAAGTTTACTCCGAGAGTGGAACGTGAAGTTCATCGCGAGTTCTGTCGTGGATAAGCACGCGCGTCGCCACCACCGCTGCCGTCGTTGCGCGGCTAACCTAAATATTCGTCGGCCGTAACAATTTTCTCTCTCTTCTCTCTCTCTCTTCTCTTTCCTTCCCTGTCTTTCCCCCTTCGTCGCTCTTCTCTCTCTCTCTCTTTCTCTCTACCCCCTCTCCCCGCCTGGTTTCTCTCTCACTCTCCGTCTCCTCTCGCTCTCCGTTGACACGTCGTCATCAACGGGCAAGTCGTGCCCGTCGCACGTCAACGCGAGTCACGAAACCTCGGCGAGGATATACCCGTAGTCCGAGTGCGAGTGCATGTCGCGCGGACACGTCGCGCTCCGAGCAGTGAGTCGAAACCGCGGTGGAGTGCGCGCCGCGCTTCCTCCGTCGTCCCCGTTGCCGTCGTCGCCGTCGGCCCGTCACGCGAATCTACCGTCGCGTTTCGTAATTTTACACGGAGGCGGAACACCGTGGGATAGTCTCCTGCGTCCCGACGACACCTTCGGTAGTTGAAATTTAATTTACCTCTCTCTCTCTCTTTCTCTCGCTCTCTCTCTCTCTCTCGCTCTCTCTCGCTCTCTCTCGCTCTCGCTCTCTCGCTCTCGCTTTTCTGCGCTCGTTTCTGTAACTTACGTGGTACTCGTGGATGAATTTACGTGGCGAACTCCCAATGGATTCTGCAATCACAAAAAATCGCATTTTTAGTAGGTTTTTTCTTAGGACACGTCACATAGATTGGCTTCTTCAAAGCCTCTTCTTCCCTCGGAAAATTCCCTTTCAACTGAGTGTAATATGACTGCAAGTATTATATTCTAGAAAAAAAATATCGCGGAATATATCTAGGAGTATTTGTCTATGTTCTTTATTGAAAATTTTGTATAGGTTGAGAGGAGTACAATTTCTTGGGTTTATATAAATATAATTTATTTCTTTGAATTGTTATATGTGTATATTATTAGAATTATGTTTGTAAAAATTGTTGAAAAAGCGGTGAAATCTACATCTGGTGAATTAGACATTTTTTATCTGTGAAATGTGACATTTTAGAGATAACTGGATAATTAAAAAGTGTCTTACAAGAAATGATATAAATGTCTTACAAAAATGTCTTACAAAATATGACTTTAAAATTTACTTAGACCTTGAAACTGAACTTTTTACATTTGCATATATTTAAGCATTAACAATAAAAAATCAATTACATTTAGTAATAATTATAGAAGCAATTGTTAATATAGAAAAATTTAATATATGTAAATATTCTAAAAAGAAAGATCAAATTTTGTGAATATTCTAAAAAGATTATTTTCTTCACTTTTTGTCTTGTGACTTGACATTTTGAGAACAATTGAGAACATTATTATATGTCTGAAACATTAATATGTATCTATATTATATAAAATACGTTATATAATATATTTAATAATATACAGTGAATGCAAAAAGTATTTCCACAGGGGAAATTTATATAACAAGACGTATTAGTGTAACAAATAAACATTAATTAGTAATTTTTTATGCTGAGTACATTCCTGATAAAAAAAGCTTCGCGTATTTTTTTGATCTTAGAATTTAAATTTCTCTACTGTACGAATAGTTTTTGTGCGTCTAAATAATTTTTCATTTCAATATAAATTAAAATCTTTAGGATAATACACACTAATTAATACTCGTGTTTTTAGGGACAATAATTTTGGGTATTAAACAGCATATTTTATTCTTTGTCAACAAATTGCTAGTTAATGTTTACTTTTTATTAATAGTAAGATTTTTAAAGTGTAAAATAAAATAGTAAAATTTTATCTCCTATATATATATCGGTACTTTTTACACTTACTGTACATATTATATCAATACATTCGGTAGTCTTGAATACGATATGAATTACTGTATGGAAATACAGTGTCTAGAATAGTTTCTTCGACAGCATTCATTAGTTTACTCAATTTTTCAACCATTTCATTCAGAACGAATGACCTACTACTTATAAAAGCTCGCTGATTGTATAATTTGTGTTGTTTCTTATTTTTTACTCGCGCTTGATTTATTTACATCGATGTAATTTTTGTACTCTGTTCTGTTATTTTCTTTACTATTTTATCAGTATGTATAGCATAACGAATGTTTTATGTAACAAATAATTCTGTTTACTTTCAGAAATTGTTAATGTGAATGAACGTACACGATCATTACTGAGAGGATAACATTGGTGAAGCATCTACGAAGCAGTAACCATGGAGGACGGCCATTGTAAAACTGTGGAAGAAGTGATAAATTACTTCAGCGTCGATTCTGATCAGGGACTAAGTCCCGATCAAGTCAAAAGGAATCAGGAGAAGTATGGTCTCAACGGTAAGTGACTAATCTTTCTTTTTTAAAATATTTAAATTTTGGTGCTCTTGATGGATTGTTCGTTTATCTATTCGTCGATTAGACGATTTGCTTCAAAAGGCGCATACAATTCTCTTAATGTCATACAAATTAACATAATCTATAAAATATTCATGAATTATTCGCGCTTAAATTAGGAAAATTAGGTCGATTAGTAAAATAAAATTAAACAGTGAAAGGTAGTTTTGTATTTTTATTGTTCACTCCATCTTGTAAAAAGTCGTTATGCGTTACGTATGGCGGATTATTCAAAGCATTTTAGAACTGTCGTCATTCCTTTCAAGTTTCTTTATCTACGCTGAATTGGCTAGACTTTTTTAAACTGTTTCTTAACTGTGAAATTAAATTCTAAAATAATTTTCCGCCATTAAGTGCATTTAAAACTAATGCACACAAACATGAAGCTTTTATTGTCAATTGGCATTGCGGTTTTCTGTTTGCGTTCGTATTTATTCAAGAAGGAGAAATCTCGTTCTCAGATCACTTGAGGAAAAGGCAGAAAGGCCGGCAATGGTGACTGCGGGGTGTCCTGTAGGTATATTTGTGCGTTATTACGCGTAATTCGCAAGGCACGGAAGCGATATCGTAGCGCTCGCGGAAATAGCGCGCGTCTATTCGCCGCCACGGCCGCGGTGTGAGGAGCATAAGTAAAAGTACCCTTATCAGTCTGATACGTCCGTCGGCCGTGTGTGTGCCACGCGTGTTACTTGTCCCCACCATCGATGCGGGAGCTAGCTACCGCCACCACCAGCTGTTGTCGCCTTCTCGTACACGTGTTCAGAGCCGTAGTTTTCTCCGAACGATGATTACGCATGTATCGTTTGATTTCGACCGCAGGATTGTTTCCACTGTTTCGCCACTTGTACACAGAAAGAACACGATTTTGTTGAAGTATTGAAAAATTTAGCATGGTACAGGTCTGAAAATGATTTTGTTGAGTTATCCAAATAATTATGCAGAACGCTCAAATTAGTTGCTAGAATGTCGAAACTTTGTTGCAGCGATTACATATAATATTATTGTGCTTGAGATTCTTACACTCTGAAAATTACCGTGTGAATTTAATACCATGGGTTGATGTGAACACCATGCGGTGTCTATATAAATTTTATTGTGCGTTTGTTAGTATTAACATCGTAATGTGAATTTATCGCCATTGAGTTGATATAGACACCACGGATTATAACAGAGTTGCCACAAAACTGAATTCAGAAATTGGGAAATTATCAGGGAAATTGAAAGAATATTTGGAAGAGTCAAAATTTTGCAAAATTTTCTGGAAAATTAAAACTCTCGACTTCAAAGAAGTTTGATATACGTACGACATATCTACGCAGTTTTAAAATATTATCAATTTGACAACTAAAAATTCAAGCAGTGTTAGTAACATTAATAGTAATTTACATTGTTATGTTAAATTGAATCTCTTAATAAAATATTTAACGTTTTCCAAATCAGGACGAAAATATAAAAAAGTTAAAAATATTATTGATAATCAAGAGAAATCATGAAACTTTATTTAGAAATCAAGGAAAAGTTATGGTATTTCAATATGAAGAATTTATGATAATCCTGTATAAATCGACGTCATGTTGTTTATTTTAACACAGTGAAAGAATTATGTAGACACTATACATAAGATTTAAAATTTATATCGATATTTTGTAGAATAATTCTTTTGATATGGTCCAACAAAATTATTTTCTAATCTATCTAACTAAATTTATAGATATTAGCAAAATTGTTATTATAATATATTTTCATATATCTCTACCTGAAATGTAGTTCGCCTATTGTAAAGTATTCTTTCATGCACATAATGTACATATATCAAAAATTAAAATGAGGAAATGGCGTTCATTCAGAATTACCTTCGATCAGCATTTCAGGTAATAATTTGTCGAAATGTTTCTTCTATCACAGTCATGTGTGCCAAGAGATTTTGCGTATACCTATTTATTTTTCGCAAGATTAAATTACCATTTATCAGAATCATGTACAGTTATTTGCATGTGGTCTGATTTCCATTTCATTTTGAAGAGGCTGCTTATGACGCGTGTATCTGTTGACGGTTGACAATACATAATGTATTAATTGGGAGCGTTTAATAAATCATCGGCATTTCAATTTCCGTCGCAGATAAACCGCTTAATCGAATCGTACGTATATATTTCGAGAAATGCTTCGAATTATGCTGACGTCGGGATTCAATCGTGCTTGAGAAATAATAATTCCTTTGTGATAGCGTCAGAACTTAATCCCTCTCCGATAACGCGTGATTATTGTGGTTAATTAACACGTCAATCAACGGCCATGACAAGTATATTGTGATAAAAGGCTTATTATTTTAATAAACTTATCACTATACACATATAATTTTTAGTGACCTAAAAGTCATAAAAGCTTGTTAGAATGATAGTACAAATTACGTCAATAATAATATGTGTAAAAATTTCATGTGTGATAAAAATTACAAGAAATACAAGAAATATGAGATTTATTAGGAAACTACAAGAGATTACATTAAATGTAAAAATAAATTTTTACTCTTTATTTTTTCTCTAAAGGATTAACATATATGTTTTATAAATAATTTGAAAATAAAAATAAAGCAAAGGTTACAAAATTTTATAATAGAAGTCGCTTTATAATCGCTTTATGATTAACTTCATACAGGACTCAATTTTACATTTTACTTCGTACGTTAAAATATAAATCTACATGCAATTACATGTAAATAGAATATTCATTATTTTAGCTTTTATACCAAAAAGCGACTTGATTTATAATTTTTTTTCTCGCACGGAATGCCAGAGATCCGGGTTTGACTCTCGGCCGAGGTAATATTTTTCGCAATAAAAAATTAATTGTTCACAGTTTTTCATAGGTTATTCAATATTATTAAGATCGATATAAGATGCGTAACAGCATCAATAATCGTTAAATTGTTAGTCAATTTAACTCATGATATTACTGCGGTGGTTTATTAGTGTTGCGTTTCAAGTCTAAAAACAATTTCGGAGCGCAATCGAAGAATTACATATGTAGTATATAAATTCACACGCAATTATATAGAAGCACCCGTGATCCAGTTTAGACCACTGTGGTATTGTCTCATTCGGTTTATAATTTTTTCCTTGATCTCATACATTTATTTATATCGTATGATTAATGACTAATTAAGGCTCAGTAATTAGATATCACTTAAATCTATATATTCTCTTATCTTGTACCCTAAGTTTCACGACTTTTCTGATCAAATACTTCACACTATTTTACATTTTTACATTTACCTGATTATTGCACAGTTTTCATGCAAAATTTTAGCATTTTCTTTATTTTCATATCCTACTAATTAATTGTTCCATACTATGCCTGAATCTTTACGCCTATTCTCCCTTCTTCTTCAACTCCCCACCTCTCTCTTCCAACAATTTCCTTAGAAGATTGATTGCCTTTCATAGCATCTAAATCTTCATTCTATGACTTACTCCATATTTCCTCCTTAACCTTATTCTACAAACCGACAGTTCTTCTATATAATGCTCCATATATGCGACTATATCTGTGATGCTCTGATTTATTTCTCGCAGAATATGACGTGCTTCAGAAAATATTTTTGATCGAATACTGATAAATTCTGTAGTCGAATTAAATTAGAAATTGCGCAGTGACACATTTGATTAAACGAAATATTGATACCCCCCCCCCCCCCCCCCAGCATATCTCGCTTTGTAACTTTTGTCAGTTTAAAACAAAGACTGCACATTCTCTTCGGTGAACGCGCGGAGGAAGGAGGAGCGAGCACGTGTCATGAACGGTTTATTTTTGCATAATCTGCTGCTAGTTAGCGCTCGTCGAAATGTCTGGTGTTCTCCTCCCGGAGATTAAGCGTCGAGAATCTGCCAAGATTTATCGGTGCGACTGCCTTATGCGATATGCTTGTTCTCTCTTGGGAGATTTCCGTGTGAAAAAAAATGAATCTTGAGAATTTATTATTGTACTTATTTTGAATCGAAAGATATAAATATTAATCTTTAAGTTTTAGTAAATGGGATGGCCACAGCATCTCAGATGATAAAAATTTTTATTATTTGAAACTATAATTACATGTTATTATAATTATGATAATTATTGTTAATAATAAGAACTGTGTAGTTCTTCTAATAAATATATGTATATGTAGTTGACAATAAACAAATGACTATAATTGTAGTTATTATTATCATAAAAATGTTACAGTTACTATAACTCATAATATTTTTGAGCCAACCTTATTTCTAAAAATGACTATAAATTATGTTTAAATTATAGTAATTATGATTATTTTTACAGAACAGTAACTACAATTATAGGCAATTTTTTATTATGGCAATGTTTACTATATTGGTTGATAAAACTGTGTACATGTTATTTATTGTTAATTTAGTACTAATCTTACAGTAGTAACATAATTATACTTATAATAACATATAATTATATTCACAATTTTGAAAACTTTTCTCTGCTTCTGAGTGTTCATTTTCATTAAAATCTTACACTGAAAAAGGAAAATAAAAAGTATTGTCCAGCTGTCAGAAGTCTTAGGCTAGTAGTATTCATAGTTCATTCTCATTCGACACCATCTTAAGACTGTACTTAAGATGAATTTAAGAACCGACTATGAATATCGATTTCTTAAATGTAGATATAGGTAATTATAAATAGTAAAAAATATAACTATATAAAATATATAAAATTTTTTTTTGGTGTTTTGAGCACTCCAGCTATCCAACTTGTGTATTTTTAAACCTTTTATTTAAAGGTTAATACTAGTAAATATTAAACATGACTTTTTGGACTCTTCTTTTCAATCCTGACTGAGATCATTTTTGCCAAGTTAATTGCAAGATCGGAAAAGAAAAAGAATACATAAATGAAAGAAGTGATAAAGTCATTCTGTATTACTCTGGTTTCTATTCGTGATGTGTCGATTGAATTCATCGTCTTGCAGAAGAAGTGCATAATCGCGCACACATGCAATGCCTCCCAAGGATTTCGGGGTTATTCGTATATACGTATATAGTAAACATTATGGCGGAGCTACAAAATAGGCGAGTGCGCGAGCGAAGTATCGTCTTTCGTTTACGAAAATAAAATACAGTGAGCAACAAGTTTGCCCGCGGAGTCGAATCTTATAGTTAGACGTTATCTGGCGTGTCCCATCGCTGTTTTGACGTTTCTCTGAAATTCTCCGAATCTGCGACGTGATATAATTGTTTTAAATAACACCTGGTGTTCTGTCATCCGTAACACTATTTTCCACATCTGTGGAAAGGATTTTTCTTGGCTGAAATTTGAATCAGTAACATAGTTCGTTTAAATTGTAAATTTTTAGCAACGTGAAACAGTTTGTTTTACAATTATCTCGTTTCGATTTTTCTTATAATATAATTTTTAGAATTTTATACGAAAAATAGCCTTGACCGAATATGGAATTTTTCACTCACATGTATTTAATATCATCGGTCGATCTTCATTTAATATTGTTTATCTACATTGTTTGAAAATATTGCTTTTATTTTCTAAAATCTTTGAAATAGAATCTAATTCTAAAGAGTACACTTGAGTACAGTTGAAAAAGAGTGGCTTAATTGTCAATTTTTAAGAGCGATATTTCATTCTTTAAAATTGAATTCAACTGCAATTTTAAAAAGTATTAATTATTACGATAATTATTATCACATGCCTCAATGGTCGAAATAGAAGGGCGGAAATTCCCGCACGGAATTCGGAAGATGCGAGTTTGATTACCGGCTGAAAAAAATATTTTTCCAAGTACTTTTTGCAATAAATTATTTACAGTTTTAAAGATGCTTATTAACATCATTATTAACAATTTTTTTAAATGCTTATTTGCATTAATAATATTAAATTGAAAACAAAGTGGAAAGTAATATTATTAATATAAACTTATTTGTAAGTTTAATTTGTGATGTTACTATTCCAGCTTCGGTTTAGGACTGTGTTTCAAGATCGAGAAATAATAATTAACTCACAGTTTGCCTGAACTAGAAAAGTTGTTAGAAGAAATTAAATTCACAAGAGATATTATTAGACATGAAGAATCGCCTTGATCGAATACGGCACTTTTTACTTATGTGCGTTTAATTTTTAGAATATTAAAGTCCAGGAAAAAATCCAATAGTTCTCGATTGACGACACGTTCCTAGATTTATTAATCATACAGAATAGACTGTAATTACGGCTATAATCGCTGTATTTTATTCTCGCGGGAATGCAGAGGTATTACTCGATAATCGAACGATGACGATTACTTACGAACTTACAATAAACTCGTTTTTATGCGTAGTAACATGATTGATTGAATCTGTGTATACATGTTTGTAAAAATGCATATTTTCTAAAATAAAATTTACTCCTTACGAAATAGAAATGGCCATTAGAAAAATTGCTTTCGTATTGCTCATTTCTGATAAAAATCGCTGTGAAGTCTCATGAGTGTTATTAACGAGCTCTTAGTTTCGATCGAATAATCGATACAAAGTGTACTGTGCAGCATATTTGTTATGTATGGAATATTAAATAACAGAATAGCATCTTTATATGCAGTGCGAAATCTATTAAATATTGATACATCTGTCCCAATTATTCCGAACGTCAAACGACGACCTTAGGTTTAATCTTGAAAATAGCTGGGCGAGGTAGAGGACTATAGGCACACATAACGTTTTAAGGTTCAGATCGATCCAATATTACGACTATGCCGTTGTTGCGAGTTTGATGGATAGCATAACTCAATTGCACGTGGCTGAGCGTTGCGTTTGGCAGGCTGCATACAGTCTGATGGCTACGTAACTGATGCTAATTACGTTAAAAGAACAAAAAACGTAATTTAAGATATACATACTTGTTCGCGAACGAAGTTGGTTTTCTCTTGATTGGGAAGATTTAAAAGCATTTAGTGTACAATATTTGAAAAATTTGTGCTCGAAAACGAAGCTTTTCTATCAAGCAAAAGGTTTCGTTACATTCTATTATTATTATATAGCCTAGCCTGTCTAGTCTAATAAGACTAGTTAATTTCTGTTTAAGAATCGTTCATTTTTTAAAATACTGTTACGTTAAACTTTTGAACCAGCAGATAGAAAAGTTCTTTCCTCGCAAGTTTTTCTACCTGTTTGTTCAACAATTTTTTATGTTTAATAATTTCTTAAACAAAAGTTTACCCTATCACGGTTCAACAAAACTTCAAAATATAACATTTTTAAATAATAAAAGCAGGTAGAAGCCTCTTAGGGGAAGAGCCCTTCTATCTGCTCGTTCAAAAATTTTGCTATAATTCTTAAATAAAAGTTTATCTGATCTCTTTGTATCTCAACGCCACAAATTGCTACAGCGAAAATTTTTAAACAAATTTATAGGGAGAAATCTCTTCTATTATATTATACTTGTTCGTTGAAAATGTTCATGTAACAGTTCCTTTTAAACAGAAGTTTACAGATCACAATCTTATTAGATTATATATCACGAGGAGGTAGCTTAATTCTACCGTTAATTTAAATTTAAATGAAGGAATGGAAACGTTAATTAAAGATTCCGTAAAAGTATATAAAAGATAAAATTGTGTATGTGAATGTGTGTGTGGGGCGGTAAAACTTCGCAGACGAAATTATCATGATAATTTTATATATGATATGTGAAATCAAGATATTGAAGAAACTTTATATTGCTTATTCATATAATTTTACAGATAAAATTAGAAATTAAATTGAGAAATATAATTAATCATAGATTTTGACGTCATATAGAAGGAGCTGTGAACATTTGCCTCAAGATAGTGCTATCTTTTATAAACTTTTGTTATGATTTTCATCGGATAAGTATAACAAACGCAGGCAGACTTTGTACGCATTATGATAAACGGGTATCGTTGCGTAACATTGTTCTATCTAAATTGTAATGAATGTTTCATTTGTATATAACCGTTGTCTCTCTCATTTTTCCGATATTATTGTTTGCGTTTATAGAGAGGATTTTGTGTAATTTCATAATATTCAAATATAAAATAAAAGTATTAATTCTTGATAAACTATAAATATTAATTATTTTTAATAAATTTAATAAATTTTAATATGAAAATACGTTTTTTAAATATATTTATTATATTTATAAGAAAAACAAAATCTGTCTGGAATTTTAATGTTATTTTTCTAATAATTTTCGCAGAAATAATTAAATACGATCGAACAGTAAAGAGGAAAAAATTGTCTTCAAGGAGAAAAGGGATTTAAAAATGTGATAATGCTGTGTTATCAAATTATTTATCTGTAGAAATACACTTCTTCACATGATATTGATAATCTTCCACTTCAAGATAATTACAGCGCAGATTTTCATTCAAATTCAATTAACGCGAGCTTAACTAACAATTAAATATATTGTAACAAAATACTTTTAAATCTTAATTAGTTTTTTGTTTTTAGATCGTATCATTTGTTTCTGTGTGTGCTTCTCATATCTCTTACGGATAATTACGAAAATTTTATTTTCAGAAGCACGGCTATCAGTATGAATCAGTTCAGAACTGATTAACTTATTAAACTGATAAACGTATTTTCCAGGATTTTCATTGTATTCTCTTATTTTTACATATTAAAATGACGGTTATCAATGCAACATAAATCAGTCTTGGAACAATTTGTCGTGAGAAAGATTCCTTTTTAAGTCGATCTAATCGGTCTTGAAAATTATTGTTATCTGTGTAAATACTACGCACAAATGACGTCCGATGAGCGTCTTAAGAGATTCATATCGATGACGTCAATTGGTATCGAGATGCCTGTACGTTTTGTATTTTCTCAGGAAAAGCTCACAAGCAAATGTTAGGATGTATATTCGATATATGAACGTTATTATCGTTGAACGTATATACGTGTATCGTGACTGCTCGTGTTTGCACCCGTTCAAAGGTAAACAAATTGTAGTAGTTACACAGAGCGATCTCGCTAATTCGCTTTTATCAAGATGCGACCGAAGAGAATTTCTCGACTTATAATCGCATGGTAGACCGCTACAGAACTCGTTACAACGATAAAATGTCGTCGCCCACATAAATTTGCATTACATCATGCTCGGAAAGAAGAGCTCCCTGACTTCTCAAGACTATATCTGTGTGCCCAAGACCGAGGACTCGCAATACACTATGCAATTGTTTGCATCGTGCAATAAATACCAAAGGTAATCCCCTTTCCCGTCGGATAAAAATTTCCATTTACACATGGAATGAACGATTTTTTAAAGTATAAAAAAAATTTAATTAGATAGAAATTCGAAAATAATTTTGTCAAAAATTTTAACATTCGAGTAATCAGTTTGAGTGTCCTACCCAAAAATTTTGATGGTCTAACAAAATTATTTTTAGATCTGTATTTAGCTAAATTTTTGGATACTTTAGCAAAATCTTTCTTCCGTGCACTAATTTCCATTAATATTACTCGTGAATCTTAAAATCGTATTTTTACATTCGTATGAATTTTTCCGTATTCAATGTACATTTTTTGTACATAGCCTTTAACTTTCAAATGTTAATTGTTAGTAATTATTCACGATGAGCCATTTGTGTCCTGCCTTTTTTGGACTGTGTTTAAATATTTTGTTGCTTACAAAACTTGTAAGCATTATGTGTCTTTGTAATATTTAACATTTGATAAACTACAAGGATGAAATGATACTTAAAGCGATGCGAGAGCAAAAACGATTACTGCCTTTGAAATACTAGGAGCATCTAGCTAAATAATGATTTCCATTCTTTTTACTTTTGCAATATATAACCTTACAAACATTTACTAAAGATGTTAAAATACAGCCTTGCGCAAAAATATTAAGCATCTTGTAACTACCAAGTTATTTTAAATTGTGGTAAAGGCAGATAAAAATAAAACTATATATATACTTTTAATTAGTCAATATTTATTGCTTTTATTGGTATTTATTAGTAGCCTTTAACTACCTTTAGCTTTAGTCCACAAAGACATTTAATCTTTGGCTTTTCTAAGATTTGCCCTATTCGTGTAAAAGTTGAATCAGTAAGTGCTGGTCTGCATTTTTAGGTATTATTTATAGAAAAAAATTCAACTTTCAAAAATATAAGCAGTAGAATATGAAATTTTATTACTTGCATCGTGAAATATATTTTCTCTACGAGCACCGACAATAGAATAATATTTCATTAGAAAAATACAAATATTCTCAAAATTGATGATTTTGCTCTAATCACTTATTACTTCATTAAAACCATATCTATGTTTACATTTTAGAGTAAACATACCATCTAATGAATCACTCGGGTGTGTTAATTTAGCACCCCATACTATAGTACTCAGGAGTTTTGATTAGAGTTCCCACTTCCTTTTGACGAGACGAAGAGTTTCCTATAGTTAATAACAAGAGTTCCGCTTAATAAACATTAAAAAAATTTTTTTTTTAAATGGGGTGCTAACTTTTTATCGAATTTCGAGATAGAATAGTTTTGAGTGGCTTAATAGCTTCAATTTGCGATTGCCTAGAGTTCCTGATATGTAAAAAAAATTTTCAAATATTAAAAAAAAAATTAAAAATTTTACTCTATTTTTAAAAAATTATTAAAAAATGACTATTAAGCGCATATGTCATTAAAAATCATAGAGAACTCTTCGTATCGTCAAAAAGAAGCAGGAATTATCATCAGAACTATTGTATCTAAAAATTAATTTTTCAGAAACTTTTAATTTTTTTTTTATTATTCGAAAATTTTTTTTACATATCAAGAACTCTAGGCAATCGCAAAATTCGAAAATTTTTTTACATATCAGGAACTCTAGACAATCGCAAATTAAAGCTATTAAGCCGCTCAGAACATTCCACCTCAAAATTCGATAAAAAGTTAGCACCCTATTTTTAAAAAATCTAAAAAATGTTTATTAAGCGGAATTCTTGTTATTAACTACAGGGAACTCTTCGTCTCGTCAAAAGGAAGTGGAAACTCTAATCAGAACTCCTGAGTACTATAGTTGGGGTGCTAACTTAACACATCCGAATCACTCACAAAAGAATGTCGGATATATACTATAATAACAAGGGTATATACTTTTGTTGAAGGCTGTATATGTAAGAATTACTTTTGAATAATATTCGTAAAAGTGATGAAATTTAAGATACGAATGATTTATCGCATGTGGTAAAGAACCGGAAAAAGTATCACTGATTAATCGTCCACTACCGGATTTGTTTTCTCAAAATGCAATTCAAAATATGAGTTCCAATATATTAAAGATGAAAAGCGTACATTTAATAAAAATATATTGAGTAATTACATTGAGCAACAAATTTTGATAAGGTTTTTGTTTCTTAACAAGTAATGGATACTTCTTGTAAGACTTTTACACTGAAAAAGAATATATTTTAGAAAAATTCCTTTAGTTCTTAGAAAATCCACTTTAAATGCCTTATGTGTTTAATATACATCATTCAACATTGTAACAAGCGAAAAATATTAGATATTTGTAACTTTGAAAATTTATGTTAGATAAGTACGAAAGCGTTTATTTTCCATATGTATTAAGATAGAATAAAAGGCCTTTTCCATATATATTATTATTACATGGAAAAAATACTGTTTTTAAATTGTTACATCTCGGAAACGAAAAATAAAATATATTTTAAAGCTATAAAAATTGATACGTGGCAACACAACATTAACTAAAAATTTGCTGCTAATCACAAAAACTGCAGCATCACAAAAACTTTAAATATCACCGTTAGCTTTTTTGGCTATTTTTCTTAAAATCTGTGACCAATGAAAATTTTTTAACCTTATATTTTTTTTCAACAACTGAATATATACATATAAGACTATTCAGATGTTGAGACCTTATTTCTCACTATTATTAATTTATTTGTTTAAAACATAATCTCGAAAATATATGAGACAACTGATTTTTTTATGTATAAGCTCGAACGAATTGTTTCGATAGCATACCAGATAATGCGTCATTTTATAATGATCACGAATTAACGGCCTTTAATTCACAATTAGTTGTGCAATGAACAAAGTTTAGTCGTTCTGTTAAGTTTGTGGGCATGAATCAATTTATCTTCATATATTAAGCAGTCATGATTAATAATAATTGTATTTGTATTTCCTTCGTGTGCGAATATCTCATTCACGTGCGTGTAACTCCAATTCTGCGAGATACGCCCGCATCTATGAGAATAGAGTTAACTTGCAGCCTGCATTTCCTTATCTTTTTAGGTCAAGGATTAATTGCCGATTCAGCGGTAACGGATGTTCGTAATTGAAGAAAAGTTTGCGCGCATATGTCTTCTATATATGTATGAGAGTTTTGTTATTTTTTTGGTACTCTTTGAAACTTATTCGTACTATCACATCGAAGCTTTATCAATTAAGAGGAGAGATTTGAAAAAAGCAACGAATCATTGACATCATGAGAGAAAAGTGTTTTGTATTTGTGAATATAATTGCTTGATAAAATAATTAAGAATTTTACTTTTATAGTTATTACTGTTATAATGTTAATTATTATTTTTAAACTTTTATGTATGATCTAAAAGAATATATGTATTGTAGTTGTCCCCGTAAACGATTCTAATTTTATAATCAAATACATAAGTATGATATTAATTTAATTATTTAAGTATGATATTAATTTAATTATTTTATGTAATATATAATATACTATTACTGTTAATATCATGACAATGATGACTATAAAAATAGAGCTCTTAACAATAATTATTTTACCATGCAATGGTAATGTAGTAACAAATACCACACATACACTTTTCTCTTAATGTATAATCAGAATTAGAAAATCGTAACGATTCGTGAATGTAAACAATCACATGAATATATGATTATTTAACAATGTCATCAAATTTAAATTTTTATAGAAAGCAATTATTCTATCTTAGTGCTTTAATAAATAATGAAAGAAACTAGGGAATGGCTAGACTGAAAGCTCGAGAGCTGTATTCCATTTGGTTTAATCCGCTTTGCAGCAAAAGCATCTAACACGTGTGTGCTTTTACACGACGATAATTACATTCCTTAACGTCCTCGGGCTCTTTGTGTTTCGACGTATCGCACTTCGCGAGTGAGGGACACCTGACGTGGACAACTTTCAGCGTAAGCAACCACGTCAGAGCAAACGTCGTTGGCCGATTCATTATTAATGCGCTGACTGCAAAGAGACGTTTTCACTGGCGCCTTCCTGCGCCTCGCGATCACGCGATCACGTACGAAGGCCGAGGTGCATTGCGACGACGTTAAGTTCAATCTTCACTGGCTTTATCCTCTAAGTTTCTTCGACTGTTATTTCGTTAAATATTTGGTATATGTTTGTGTGTGTAAAAGAATTGTTTCTTATTTCTTATATTTAGCATTTAAAAAATCTTTGTTTCCGTCGAAGATACAATTCTGAATGTAATATTTCGCACGTATTTTAATTTTTAATTCGTAATTCTAAATTTTCTGTTTTCTCGACTAACAACTCTCGATTATGTCATCAGGTACTTTTTCATCTTGTCATTCGTAATCATTTCTATTCGCACTATTATTATTGCACAAGACTACTAAAAAAGATAAAAGATGTAATTGCATAACTTTTGCAAGAATTATTCTTCAATTTTTTATTTTTAGCGTTTAAAATTTATATCTTCTTTAATCTCATTATACCGAAAATACAATTTGAAATATAATTTATGCACGTATATTTTTAATTCGTATAAAATTTTAAACTTTTTCTTCTTTAAAAACGTTCGATTATTAGATGTTTTATCTTGCACTCATAAACTACGTTTACACAGCTCGATTTACGCCGAAGTTATATATAACATCGATGTTATGAAACTGGCCAATCACAATCATATCATTTTTCATAGAAATAGCTATGATTGGTCAGCTTCATATCATCAATGTTTTAATTTCAGCGTAAACTGACCTGTGTAAACGTATATATGGTCAAAATCATTAAAAAATTTTCACTATTATTATTACCAAAAAAAAATAAAACTGGAAACACTAAAAGATAAAATTGTACAATTTGTGCAAAGAATTGTTTTCTATTTCAGTTTTGAGCGTTTGAAAAATATTACCTCTATTCTTCATTATACCGAGAGATAATACAATTCTGAATGTATAATTTCACACGCATATTTTAAATTTGTAACTCTAAATTTTCTTTTTTAAAGACATTCGATACTTATCGTAATTGTTTTAAAATTTGCATTATTATTATTATTACATAATAATACTGAGAAGAATAAAAGGAAAAAATTCGCATTTGCGTAAAGAATTATTTTTTATTTTTAGCGTTTAAAAAGTATCTTTTCTAATTGCACTACATCGAGAATACAATTTTCTCAATTAATTAATCACATTATATCGAGAATACAGTTGCAAATATAATTTTGCACGTACGCTTTTAATTTGTAATTTTTAATTTTTCTCTGTAAAGATTTGATTATTACATTCATCTTTATCTCGTCATTTATAATCGTTTCAACTTCATTTTGCGCAAATATACTAAAAATATCAAAAGATAAAAATACAGTGAATTCAAAAAGTATTCATACTTATAGGAAATTTTTTATAAAAAAGCCTTATTTGTAGAAAATAAACGTTAATATCGTCTGAATTTGTTGCTCTCAATTGTAACAAATTTGTAACTTGCATATTTCGACAGTAATACATAAGCAACAAATTCCTATGTTATTTTTACGTCGGTTGGCTTTATTCTATGTATATTGTTCCGTTAATTTAATCTTCCTTTAACGGAACATCATTTTAAAAAACCAATAGAGCAACAAATTTGTTTCTTTGGCAACTTGTTAGCAACAAATGAGCAACGAATAGAAATGTTATTTAAAATCGATTTTGCTCATTTTGTCCTGCTAACTTATAAGACGTACATTCTATTCTAACATAAACAAATGAGCTTAGCGTATACCTACTTATTCCTAACTTAAGATATATATATATATATAATTTTGGAAACATTACAATAACTATTTTATGCTTTATGAAAAAATTGTTAATTACTCAGCAAGAAATGACTGTTGATTAAAATTGAAGTCGAATTGGTGGAAATTATCATATCGATCCGATATCAATTCGACGAGTCATTTCTCACTGAATGTTTACTTTTTAAAAATAAATTTAAAAAATTTATTTTCTTTGTGTACGAATACTTTTTGCATTCATTGTACATAATTTGACATAAGAATTAATCGTAGATTACATAATGATTCGTGCGCCGCGTCTTACTCAAGCTTCGTAAATAACCGCGACGGGCAAGCGGTTGTAAAAATCGCTCGACGCTTAATAAATAGCTTAATAAATCGCACATGTGTTGTGAAATTGCATTAGGAGTTGACGCGGTTGAGTGAGGTTAATTCGTTTTAAGGTCGCACTTTAAAGTCGCGGCGTGCCGTGATAGTTAGCACGCTTGGGCGCCTTATATCCACTTCGATATCGCTTCATGCGATTATCTATTTAATTAATTTATTTTCGATCTCGACCTTCGTCTTCTTATGTGTGTGTGTTCGAATGTTATATCTATTATTCTTCAACGTTACTTTCTTCATTACGTCATTCATTCGCGATTGCAATTTCTCGTATTGCTCTATGACATATGTATATTTATACATACACATGTAAAGCAGTTGCAGCAAATAATTCGAAACAAATTTTCTTAAATCTTATCATTCAATTATAAGATATAATTAATTAATCTTTAACCATGAAAAAACAGCCGGAATATCAAAATCTTGAACGAAAGCTTTTCAATGCATTACATCGATTAAAATAAGCTTTTATAAGGAGTGAATGTTGCTTTGTCATTTCGACGCATAATAGTAACTGAAACAATGAATTTTGGTAAAAACGCACATTAAAATGATGTGTAATTTGATGTAAATTTCAAAACGTATGAACAAACGTCAAAATTATACAAAAAAATTATTTTTTTTATTATTTTATAAAAACATTAAAAAGTACAGAATTTATAATATTGTGTATTGTTTTTGCTGGTTTATTAAACTCATACAATTCATAGAGAAAAACGCATGAGACATGCATTTAGAAGTTTGGAGCCAAGTCTTACCAAGTCCCAGCTCACTGTCGTTAATGTTATTTACTTTCCACTTATGAATTAGAACCAATGTGTGAAAAAGAAAACCTAGAACCTATGCAAATAGGTACGAAAGAGATAGATACCATACAAAGCTAAGGTATACGCGTCTCGGTTAACCAAGCTTTGACGAAAACTTCCAGCAGTGGAAACTCGTAAATGCCAGCATAGTTTACCATGGTCTCGTCGAGTTCTATCGCCACAAGTAGTCTAACCAATCGATATTAGAAAATGTCCACCCTTCTATTTGTTAACGAGAAAATACAACCGCGAGCAATCGAGAATTTTATTATTGTAGAGAAATGCAGTCTTATTGTTAGTCGTTTAATTTAAAAAGTGGTCTTGCAATCTTTACGTAATTTAAAGAAATGATCCTAAAATTTTACTTTAACACTTTTTGAAACAGACTTTTCCTGTCATTTAGATAACATTGGCATTGATTAATAGATTTGTGACACGTTTGGATTTCAAGGTACTACATCATCTTTGAAATTTTCTTAGAAGTTGTGTACACCAGAAATAAATATTATACGGAACTCAAGAATTTTGTTTTTCTTTGCTAAATTTGGGACTTTGTTTAGTATCATTTACATGATACTATGCGCAAGACATTTTAAATATACGCGAATTCTCATACATGAATAATACTGGCTTGTCAATGTCAAAAAAACAACACGTCACAAATTCTATTTCTACAATAACAATAATTAAAGAGTTTCTCAATTCTTTGTGCGACACACAGGGAGCGTTACGAACGTATTACGTACTTCTTGGACAGTTATACTCGACTTTTTGAAAGAGTCATGTATTTGCGAATCGAATATGAGGAAATGCTATGATTAAGGGTATTCGAAGGCAAAATAATCGAGAGTTTTCCGCACAGCACGAGTGGTCGAGTCGAGTACGCTCAAACAGTATTGTTTTATCTTTTCTGCACTCGAGTGCCACCATATGACAAATAAGCACTCGACATACACGTGTATTAATGCTACTCGTTCGTGCACGTAATGAGATTTCGTCTATCACACGCGGTTGGAAATTAGTTTCGTAGTTGACCTTAGCCACCCATGGAAATTGTACCCGCATCCATCTATTCCGCATATACGATGAAATTTATCTTTCTTCCGCTATTTATCAACTGTGTAGCATTCTAACATCAAATTGTCACAGGTGATAAACTAAATGAGTGGAAAAAGAAACTTATCTCTTCGTTATTGTATTATTTATTTATTGCTAATTAATCTACGAAACGCTTTGGCTGATTATATCTGACACATTTTCTCATTTCTCACTTATATCTTGTAATTATATCGTCGTTATTCTTGTATATTTTTTCTCCCACGTGTATCTTTCTTTGTTAATGATACGCTAATCGAAACAAGTAAATGACTGATGTGTTCAGTAATTAATTTCTTCATAAGTTGGTACGACATCATCAAAATGTTCACTAAATTTAGTTAGGATTTTTAATTTTTTGTCATAATTCATCTTTGTATGAGATATATTTTTGTAGGAGAATCTTCGGTATTTGCGTCTCTCTATTCATGCGTGATATTTGACGTTCTATTTGCATAAATCTGTCTAAAACCACAATTACACTATGACGATTTCTAATTCGATTGCTATTGTAATTGGCGATTACTTTTCAATCAATCAGAGCAACAGTTCGATTGCTTTATTTTGATCGATTGAAAAGTAATCGCCAATCACAATCGCAATTCGAGCAATCCTAGCGTGATTACAGCTTAAAGCAGCTCCTAGACGATCAATATTACATATGTACAATATTTGGTATTACACAATATTATTGATTATTATCTAAAGGCTATATTAAGCCACCAGATTGTTTGTTTTGAATTGTTTAAAGGGAGCATAGTATTACACAAAGCAATTATACAATAGCGTTGAGTGTCTATAAGAGCCACTTAAAACTTAAATCATTGATGTTGCACGATTTGATGAAAGTTCCTCCGAAACTCGGACGCGTTTCGGAACTTCTTCGCTACTTCGTTACACACGAATCGTCCTGACTAAGTTCACCGGCTAAAGTTAGCACGTGCACGGTGTACGGAACGAAGCCGGAGCAACGTGTCGTTCAATGCACGACCGGTGGATTTGTTTGTCGCGCGTTTCTATCGACTTTGTGCGGCCGTTCACTGTCGCGTGATAATCTGTAGCCCTGACGTTCTCGCATAGCGCGGGGAAAACTCCCAGCTTTTTCCGCACCTTTTCCCGCCTATCTCCGATCATACCTCGATCGCGCCGCATTTGCTTCCGTCCGGCGTGACGACGCCACCTCCCGTAGCTGACTCATGTATTCGTAGTGTGCGTAAAATGCGATCGATGCCACTCGCCGGAGAGGATCGTGTGCCTCCAGGTGTTTTTACGAGAGTATCTTCGACGCTTATCCTGTATAGCTTTTAATATTGATTGCGTTCATTGCGTTATCCTTAATCTTGCAAGTTTATGGAAATTTAACATTGATTGTATTTCACGAGATTTTTACGCTCTCTAAATCTTTTCGAGTGAAAATTGAGAAGTCTTGGAAAAAGAAAACTTTTTTCACTCTTAAAACAAGAGTGGAAGATTTTCACTTTCTATTTTGGCGTAAGATTTTACGCTTTTGGAGTGAGATATTCACTCAAAAGGAATGAAATCTCATTCCTTTTGTTTGAAGTAAGACTTTATTCCCCTTAGAGTGAAAGAATGAAATCTCACTCCTCTCTAAAGAGAGCAAAAATATTCTCACTCCAAAAGATTTAGAGAGCGGAAGGAACGATTTTGTCGACGTAGTTAAAAAAGATAGATACTGATCTGAAAAATAATTTAGTTCATCAAAATAATTATGTAGGAAAATCAAGCATGATGAGCAAAATGCTGCAAAATTTCTTATATTTTTACCTTAACAAAACCATGTACTATTGTAGCTTATACGTAGGATTCTCTATTCTTTTTTCAAAATGAAATTTATTGTCAAAAATTGATAAAAGTAATTTTGATACTAGAGTTATACCCATAAAGACGTCGATCCTTTTTCGCATCAACTATCGATATTTGCTGATATCTCACTGAAGCTGATATCTCAATGAACGGTTTAGAAGTTATAGCTCTTCAAAGTTGCAGAATCGTGAAGTTGGCCCCCCCGTAATTTCAAATGTTGTTTTCGATGCTTTAATCAATAGAACTCTTCCTAAATTTGATAGAGAACTCTAGAACTCTTCGGGGGCAACCAGAACTCTGCTTATTTTTTCAAAATTTTGACAATGAGGGGCCAGCTTCACAGACGTGAATTAATGGGTTTTGCATTAGTGCAATCGATGTGAAATTGAAGTTATTATTCGTGCGACAAACGCTTTCACGTCTAGCTTTGTGCAAGTCCGAGAATTACACGCGGCCTTTCAGAATCCGTCGTTGACGTACGTTTCACGGGAATCAACATGTTCTCTGTTGGATACGTCGATCGCGAGACGGCCATTCAAGGAAAATCTATGCGGATCCAGTATACGAATCAATGACTCCCACGTGTCGCTCCATACATATCGCGAGTAGACAGGCCGCTCGAGTCGATAGACAGTTCGCTTTTCCATATTGTAAACACGGTTTTTCTCCGCATTCGTTCTCGATCTTTTCCAAACAAAAATGTATATCGTCTAACGTCATTTATTTCTAAGCAGACGCGATGCCATGTGATGGAATTCCGATCGTAATCTTCGAGGCTAATTTGGGCGAAGTTAATGTTCGAAATATTTAACTTTGAGGATGAGAAACGTTTTGTAAAGAAGAACAGCTTGCAATGAATTTTCGTTCAAGAATAGATCCTTATTGAAAACTAATAGAACACGGAAAAACACAATTTTGCTGAGATACTTAAAAATTTAGCTTCTAGATTGAATCTTAAAATCTTAAAATGATTTTATTGAATCATCAAAATAATTACTAGATATCGGATATTTTATGCAAATATTTTTTATAGACATGCACAAATATGCAAATATGCACAATATACACAGATAAATATGCATTTTTAGATTGTTTTTGTAATAAGACAAAAATTTCGAAATTTCTATATTTTGACATTACTTTTTAATCTGTTTTTTAAAAAATATGCATAATTCGATGTTTAATATGATTACGTAGGATCTCAAGCATGATAAACAACGTTATAAAAAGTTTTAACATTCAAATAACCAGTTTGAGCGCTCTACATAATTATTTTGATGATCCAACAAGATTATTTTCAGATCTGTATCTAGCTAAATTTCTAGGTATTACAGCAAAATTATCCAATTCCATAAAGATATGTTGAATCTGTAACATCACATACATAACTGATACATCATGGAAAGAATGATTTTGTTGATGTATTTAAAAAAATTAATTAGTTGAAAATAATTTTATTAATTTATCATGATAATTATGTAGAAAAATTTGATGATAATGCTGCGAAAAGTTTTAACGTTCAGTTTTACATTATTATTTTGATGATCCAAGCAAAATTATTTTCAGATCTCTATTTGTTGAATTTTTAGATTCTAACTTATTTTTTTTTATCTACATACCGGTGTTTCTATTCGATTGAACGCACTAAGATGCACACTGATTATACATATTCAAACTGTACACTGATCTTATCTGATTATAAGTAAAGGTGAAATATCTGAAATGATGACATATTGGGGTATGTTAAGTTAGCACCCCAACTATAATACTCAGGAGTACTGATTAGAGTTCCCACTTCCTTTTGACGAGACGAAGAGTTCCCTATAGTTAATAACAAGAGTTCCGCTCAATAAACATTTTTTTTACCATTTTTTAAAAATGGGGTGCTAACTTTTTATCGAATTTCCAGGTGGAATAGTTCTGAGCGGCTTAATAGCTTCAATTTGCGATTGCCTAGAGTTCCTGATATGTAAAAAAATTTTTCGAATTAAAAAAAAAATTAAAAATTTTTGAAAAATTAATTTTTAGATACAATAATTCTGATGATAATTTCTGCTTCTTTTTGACGATACGAAGAGTTCTCTATGATTTTTGACATATGCGCTTAATAATCATTTTTTAATAATTTTTTAAAAATGGGGTGCTAACTTTTTAACGAAATTCAAGGTCGCATAGTTCTGATCAGCTTAACAGAAGTATTTTGTGAATACCTAGAGTTCTTCATACATATAAAAAACATTTTCGAAGAATAATAAAGTTTAAAAAAAATAGTAGTAATCTTTGAAAATTTTTTTTATAGTACCGAGTAGTTTTGAGTTGCGTTTCTTATAGTACTTGACGAATTCTATCGAAAACTGTAAGGTGAAAAAGCGATTGGACCAATGGTTTGTAAGATATAGCGACAAAAAATTTTTGACCTAAATTTTTTGGAAGTACCGAGTAGTTCTGATCGGAGTTCTGGACAGTCCTCGACGAGTTCTGTCGAAAAGTATCAGGGTTCAAAGCGATTGGACCAACGGTTTCCGAGATATATACTCACTTTAAAAATTGTTGATCTTCTGACAAATGTCGCTGTATCTTGCAAACCATTGGTCAAATCGCTTTTCCACCTTACAGTTTTCGATAGAACTCGTCGAGTACTATAAGAAACGCAACTCAGAACTACTCGGTACTCTCAAAAAAATTTTCAAAGATTTCTACTATTTTTTTTAAACTTTATTATTCTCCAAAAATGTTTTTTATGTATCAAGAACTCTAGGTATTCACAAAATACTTCTGATAAGCTGATCAGAACTATGCGACCTTGAATTTCGTTAAAAAGTTAGCACCCCATTTTTAAAAAATTATTAAAAAATGATTATTAAGCGTATATGTCATTAAAAATTATAGAGAACTCTTCGTATCGTCAAAAAGAAGCAGAAATTATCATCAGAACTATTGTATCTAAAAATTAATTTTTTTTTTAATATTCGAAAATTTTTTTTACTTATCAGGAACTCTAGGCACTCGCAAATTGAAGCTATTAAGCCGCTCAGAACTATTCCACCTCGAAATTCGATAAAAAGTTAGCATCCCATTTTTAAAAAATGTAAAAAAAATGTTTATTGAGCGGAACTCTTGTTATAGGGAACTCTTCGTCTCGTCAAAAGGAAGTGGGAACTCTAATCAGAACTCCCGAGTACTATAGTTGGGGTGCTAACTTAACATACCCGAAATATTGTGATAAATAGCACAGTAAAGTATATTAAGAATTTTTTGCGGTCTAATCCGTTTATATATTTCTATTTAAACATACGTCTTTATGTTGATTTGTATACGACAGCTTTAATGTGCACCAGTGTGCACTAGTGCGTCTAACCGAAATCGCTATTAGGCAAGATGTCTTGCGAGAGGTTCTGCCTTTTCCCAATGCGTAAATATTTGTACAACGATGCTATTAGAATCCACAGAGACGCACGATCGCCCCCACACACCCAATTTCTAGACGTTAATGAACGCTTGAAAGAGTAATCGACCTCGTATATTAAATTGGATCAGAGATTCTCTTACATATTATTATATGTATATATGATAAAAATATCTGACCTTTTGGCTCCGCGAATTCATTTCATCAGTATTCAAATAATCGTTAATATTCTGGAGTTTTGCTTATCATTTTGCACGTGTCTTTTTTTAAATCTCAATTATTTTGAAGGTCGTCTTTATATTATTATTTATTTTATATTTATATTTATTAAATTGAGTTAATTTATTATTTTGCAATGTGATTTTTAGAAATAGTTTGGAAAATAATTGTCTATCGAGTTTTCCTGATGGACGTTCGAACTCTTGGAGAAGCCGATGTTGTAACGCGTAAATACAATTTTAAGTGAAATTCGATAATATGGAGTAAGCTTCTGCAAAACTTCGATCCATTTCGTATTATAGCGAGAGAACTTCCATAACATCTACTATAAATCTTTCCAGCATTTAAAAACTGTCACCTGCACGTTCAACTCAACCACTAGATATCCCCCTAGGTACGCCCATTTTGCACGCCAAATTCGTTTTCGCGGTTTCCTTCAATTTGTTCGCGTCAAATTATGGGATTCTTGGCATTTCTGTATAATTTCAACTAGGACACCTTAAAGCGGATCCTTCATTCCTGCGTTTAAATAGTTTGAACCGAACACATAATTTTCGTATACACATAAAATATATATTCAATGTTTAATTTAAAAAAAGTTAAAATTTATTCACAATAATTTTTAAATGATTTATTTGCATTATTTTAAAATCCTATTATGAGAAGTGTATCTTTTGCAGCAATCGTTGTTATTTAAAATAATACCAATTTATTTCTTTGATAAGTTTTATTATTAATTCGATGTGTAGATCACAGGCAAATTTTAATGTTTTCCTTTTTATGTTACAGAATTGCCAGCTGAGGAGGGTGAGTACCAACGAACTTTCGTCTTTAGACGTCGCTTGACGTAGAAAACAGGTTTGCGACAGATTGGCATACAAATTACTTTTGATGTAGCAAGCAAGTTTGTAAATCGGGAACTCATCTTTTTTTCCTTATTTTTCCATCGTGCCGTGACTTTGTCAGTTTCGAATTAGATATATGCTATAATTTATAATTTATAAGTTTCCGAATTTCTCTTGTCACCTGTCTCAACATACGTCGGTCTCTTGCGGGGAAGATTTTCGTTACGTGTTTACTGTCAAAGTAGGTCAGCACACTTGCTCTTGGAATTCCATAAGCTTTGAGAATTAGAACCACTACGTTGCATGTGCACTTACAAATGTGACACATCGCCATCGATTTGATTTACCGCTCGCAAAATCGCTTCTTTGGAGAATCTTCAGGATTATTCAGAAATTTTACAATTTTACAATTAATTAATCAAAGTAAAAAAGATATGAATGACAAATGTTCATGTAATGGGTATACTCATTTTTTATGTATAGAAAAATAAAATACAAAAAATATGATAAACGCGGAATATAGGAAACTAAATATTCAACACTTTTTATGATAAATGCTTTTTATATTCGAGCTCTTTGAACGTAACGTCAAGCATAGGTCTTTCTAGCTTGCATTTTCTCGTTGTTTTTTGATCGCTTTGATAAATGTCTCTTTCTAACTTTATATATTTTTCTCCTATAATTAAAAATCTGTAAATAATAAATCTAATCTGATACAATAACAAAAAATCTCCAATAAAATGTTCTTTTTTCGAGACTTATCTACCAATGAAAGGATTATAGAAATTCATCAGATATACTGTTTTTAAAAAGTAACTAAAATTGAAAATTTATGCTTTCCGTATAAAAATAAATACGTTGTATACATATAAGAAATGGTTTAATAAGGTCAATAATTGTGTTTAACAATATAATTTTATAGTTTAGTGTAAATAAAAATTTTCTCATTTCATTTTAATTATTTTTAAAAAATATGTTTATACTTCTTATTCAAATAATTTTTGATCCAAGTACTAAATCGCTGCCAATGTATATTTAACTTTTTGTATATAACTTTTTAATAACTTGTAATTTTGTTCAGTTTGTTACAAAATACGTACAATCCTTAAGTGAAATAATAGCAAAGCTAAAGTATTTGGTAAAATGTCCTACACACCTATATGTACATAAAATAACGTAACTGCAGAAGGAAATGTCTATTACACGATTGTCATGAGGGACTTGCAGAATTCAAGGAATACCCGGGCCACTTGTCCCATTTTGTCGAAAGACGTCAGCGCGTAGCGCCGTACGTCGCCTTCGACTCGGCCGTAATTGCATCGGCATTGCACTCGACCCGCGCAGAGACTCGCGCTATCTTTCCGTCGCGTCGACCTTCGGCAATGAATCGACCCGCCGTAGTTGCAGCTCTCGTTCGTCGTTATCGTTCGTCACGCGGTATATAACTAGAACAAAATAAAAAAGAGAGAATCGGAGAGAAAAATTTTCACATTTTCCGAAAATGCGTACCAGATTACATCAAACTGCAGAAATTGACTTCGATAAGCCGGAGTTGAATTGGTTTGAAAGCGTGACAGCTCTGACGATTAGATCGATTGCAGGCGTGGAATTTGTATCGCTACGTATGCATATGTAATGCACTTCAATATACAATATACTCGTAATAGATTCTGCTGAAAAGCAATTACGTGAAAATTAGATCGACCCTGTCGCGTGCTATTAAAACGCGAAGCTTAATACGTTAATCAGTGAGAGCGATCCTATAAATAATGTTTTCGGCTTTATCGAAGATAAGTAGACGATAAGATATAGACAACGGCGTTATTGAATTAATATCGTGAAAGCAATATATCCAAATTCCACTGAGTTCTTCGACTTATTCTAATAACGCAGAAGTGAAGTTCTTTTTACTTTACAATGAGAGACGTGCCTTTCATTAAGAGTATGACTTTTTGCGAAACTTATACGGAAGCAATTTTCTTTACACACAAGTGAATAGAACCATAAATGTCATTCCTTTATAAAATTGCCATCACTTGAATTAGTGATCTTAATTTTGTAGTAATAAGCATTACATGACAAATTTGACTATTTAAAAAATTATATTTAATGTTTTTTGCACCGAGAAAAATTTTCGGTATTTGAAGCGCTATTATTATGTATTATCATAATTATTACTGTTGTTAAAATGTTAATAGCAGGTCATCGATACTGACGTACCACTTTATTTTTGGACAGTATTTTTTAAACAAAAGCTGAAAATAAAAACAAATACAAATTAGTAAATATCTTTTACCAAATAAAATAGCAAATTTTATAATACTGTTTGCAAAAAAAAAGGAATATATGGCATTACTGTGTCAATTTTAGGGTACATTTTATCATAATTGCAATAATTAACTTTTTTATCAGATAAGCCAAAATAAGCGTCTGACAAAATGGGTCCTAAAACTGATACAGTAATGTTACATATTCCTATTTTTTTTCTTTCACAGGAATTATCTGTACAAAATATTTGCAAGTGAATGTATATTTTTTATTGGTTTATAATTTATATGCATACTTTATGCTTTTCTTGGTGCTGCACTAGGATTTAAAATGATTTAGAAAACAGTCACTATTATTTAAATTATATTATTTCAATTACACAATTTGCAAAAGAAAATCGTAAGAATTTTATTTTTGCACTTGTAGAACTTGTGTTTAACTGAGTTTGTATAGAAACAAATACATATATGAATGATGACTATTATGTTTTTCTTCTTCAATTATCTATAAACAAATCATGTATTTATCACTATTAACAAAATGCAATAGTTAGTTTCTCTGAGAAATAGGAGAGTGTCTCATGAGGAGATCTATGTCAGTATCGGCGATCTGCCTTTAATAACTATTGTATAAATATCTATTAATAAATATATGTTATATATATAGTTGTTACCGAAAATGATACCAAATTATAGTTATTACCATAAAAATAGTTGAATTTGCTACAAATTATGGTAACGTGTAATAATAGTCATCATAAACTTTCATTGTGGCTATAGCAAATTGCAGTGATCTTTGCCGAAGCCTATACTTTCTTGATGGATTTGAACGATGAGTAAGATCGAGCAGTTAAAATAAAAGAAAAGGGAGTACATAATAGGCGCACTACTTCTTCCTTGGACTGGGTCGAAGTCAGACACAATATTTTATCGTTTCACCGTTATTATCGCACTTTATATAATCCTGAAACGCGTCGGAGGAGAGCGCGATCAAGGTCGTATTAATGAGATTCCTGTCGTAAATTAATCGCGCGGCCGGTTACGAACGCACAACTGCCTGTAATCGTTGCCGCGCTCCGTCCGTCACACATGTGCACGCGGTCTCTCTGTGCACGCCACGCTCTATCGGCCGATTGACAACGTCTATTGTCACACGTTGAATCCGGTAATGAAGCATGTTGCACGTATATGCACGTGGGTGAGAGAGTAAGGAGAGTAGAGGGGAACTTGGAGAAATGTGCGCTGGCCCGCAGCACTATACAGCACGTCATATCACGATATTAATTTCCGAGATGCGGCGGAATGTGTACTGTGATATTACGTACGATTTATGTAACGAAATGCATACGTGTAACGTGTTTGCGTTACACCGGAAGGCATATACCATGCATTAAAAGTGATTTATAATACAATATTAATGCAATTAATTAACGTGTATAGGAACTATAATGCATATATAATTTACATAATTAGCATAATTAATGATGATTAGGATTGCGGAGTTTATGACTTAATTGATTAAGAATATCTTTGACTGAATTTTACTAATATACTTAATAATAATAATTTTTATTTTGTGCTTAGAGAGCTATTTAAATTTGAATTTTATGGATCTTGTTTAATTGAACGTTAAATATTATTGGTATTTTGAGTCAATTATGCCAATGCAACATCATGCAGATGTTTCAATTTCAAATATTTAGTTAATACAAAAGTGCATAACTCGTTAATTTGTTTTTATCCTTATTATTATTATTATTCGATTACGAATAAATTTTAATGTAAAGACGCGGCTATTTCTGCTTATTACTTATCGTTTGGTTAGACATTTGAAAAAATCCTTGAAAATTATGTATAAATTATTTCTTTATTACTATATATATCTTTCCTCTGACTAGCGAATTATTTGATACAATTTGTAACTTCTATTGATATACATTTTATTTATTATCACTGAATCTTTGTTAGAAATCTGCTATTGCTATATTATTGTAAAAACGATTAGTTTATCATTGAACCTTTGTTACTTCGTTGTTTGCAATTTCCAAACATAAAATTCGTTATGTCGTTAAAGAAGAAGAAAGAACATGTGATCTAATTCGCTAAAAGGAAAATGGTGTGAGAAAAATGGGGAGAAATGGAATGGAGAAAGGGAGTCATACTTGTATAATTGCTAGATAATCGAATTTTCGCCGTCTCTTTGATAGTTGCTGTAAATTACAATTAATGAAATCATCAAGCGTAGAGCAATGACGTCAATCGCATGCAGGCAAAAGGCGCCAGTCATCAAGGACGCCCAGGGCTTGCCCCTGACTAGTTTATAATTTTTATCCTTTCCTGACGCATATTCTAGAACGTGTCTTCGACACACGTGTGTCCGACTCACACAAATAAGACCTGCTTACAAAAAATTTTCCTTATGATATCAAATTAGCTTTTCGTGTATACGAAGTGTATATGTTGCGCTCTCTCTCTTTCTCTTTCTCTCTCTCAATTAAACTAGAATCTTTAGATTAACATTCCACGTTGGATTGACAGATATCACATTGAAAATGCAATTTACTAATTTTTTTAACTGCTTTAGTAAATTGAATTAAAAATGAAATAACTTTATAATTACTGCATAAAAAATAATGCTTGATCTGAAGTTACAACGTTTATGACATTAAAATTTATGTGAAATATATTTATTATTCAATATATTTTTTATTGTAGTACAAGATGAGAAACACATACCTAACAGTTTTTCTTATATTTGTACCATACAATAAATCTTTTTACTTAATGAAAATCATAAAACCATTGTGGTATTATTTTATGGTAAAATTATAAAAAAAAATTGTTACAAAATGTATTTTCCTGAGACAAAGCCGCTCTGTCAATGAGACGTACTATTTGCGAACGCACGTTATGTTACTAGTAATAATGCAAGGTCACGTAACAATGAAGTTGTTGACAATTGTATTAAATATTGATTTTATCTTTGTATACTATATTATATACTATATTTAACATAGATGTTTTTAATATAAATCTGCTTTTTATTAAGAATTAGCATCGATATATTCATATTACAATATGTTAAATTGAGTATTCGTATTATTTTTACTTCATCTTTAAAAGATTAAGTATAAGCTGAGATAGAGTTCTACAATTTATAATTTTTTTTTATAATTTTATGCCAGTTTGTCGCAATAATTATCATGTCAGGTGTTATAATAATATTAAAACTATTTATAAAATTAAATTTTAAATGTAAAAATTATGAGACATTGTATACTTAAAAATTTACATTTTCTTTAAATAAATCTTCATGTGTTATGCAAAATTGTTGACAATACTTGATTTATTTTTCGCTTACAGGAAAATCCATCTGGCAACTCGTCCTGGAACAGTTCGATGACCTTCTAGTTAAGATTCTTCTATTAGCTGCTATTATTTCTTTTGTAAGTATAAGTCGTCACAGATATATTAAAAAATTATAAATAATATTTTATTTAAAGAGAGTTTAAATTTTAAATTGTATACGGAAGTTTACGTAACAAATAAACTACTTTTAAAATGAATATATTTTTAAAAAAGAGAGTACAATTTTTAAAAAATGTAAATTAACTCTGTTAAATATATACAGTTGATATTGTTATTAGCAATTACGATTCATAAACTAAAGAGTTTTATGATTCAATTTTTTACAGAAACTATAATGATATATATACGTTAAAAGATATTCTTTCTTGTCGAATTTCCCGGTGCATATTGCTTTGTTATAAGCACCGTAATTATATGTTTACGGGGGTTCAAGGGTAAATGAGGCTAAATATATCTTTTATGAGAGGTGAAAAAATAGCATATTGATTTCAAGTAGCTGTGGTGATCTGATTTTCTCTGAGCGCATAAGAGAAATGTGTAACATTCACTATGGAGTTTGATCTATACATTATGGAAATTAAGTGTGTAGTTTATCACTACATTAGGTGTAACAGCTTACAGAGAAAAGAAATTTTTCGGCAACGTATATCTTAGAAAATTTATCTTTGATTTTCTAACATGTATTTACATATATATATTTTTTTTTCTAACATATATTAGCTGACATCGCTGTGGTAGCGGAGAAAGAAAATTGTTTAATATTTAAAAAATAATTTTTAAGTATATTTTCTCTTTTTCTGAAAGTTCTCTCATTTTCTATGGAGTTTTAATTAGTTGTAGCTACACTGTTATTTAAAAACAACTTGTGAACAAATAGTGCAATTATTCAATAATTTGTTGAGAAACATAGATTTATACTCTTTATTCACTATTTTTCAAGTCTCTCTGATCTAGTATCTATTTCTCGTCAGGTATTAGCCTTATTTGAAGAGCACGAGGATGCGTTCACGGCCTTCGTCGAACCCTTTGTCATCCTGCTTATCCTTATCGCCAATGCCGTCGTCGGTGTCTGGCAAGAACGAAATGCCGAGTCTGCGATCGAGGCGCTCAAGGAATACGAACCCGAGATGGGTAAAGTTGTACGAGGGGACAAATCTGGCGTTCAGAGGATTCGGGCCAAAGAGATCGTGCCCGGCGATATTGTAGAGGTGTCAGTCGGTGACAAAATCCCAGCAGATATCCGTCTGTCCAAAATCTTCTCGACTACTCTCAGGATCGATCAGTCCATTCTAACTGGGGAATCGGTGTCCGTGATCAAGCACACCGACCCTGTGCCCGACCCACGCGCTGTCAATCAGGTAAAGCAACTGTATAAAAACATTTCCGATACTTTTTCTAACACTATCTCTCAAGTATCAATAGTATAGCTTTAAAAGTTTATATTCGAAAAAAATTGTAAATATATAAAAACTTTTATTCATGAGGTTTTCAAAAAAAAAGTATATATGATCGCTTAATCATGTAACTTTTGATAACGTTTGTTTATAAATTTTGTTTTGCTATTTCTTTAGGATAAGAAGAACATCTTGTTCTCTGGTACCAATGTCGCCGCTGGAAAGGCTCGTGGTATCGTTATTGGAACCGGCTTAAACACGGCCATCGGTAAGATCCGTACGGAAATGTCGGAGACCGAGGAAATCAAGACACCATTGCAGCAGAAATTGGACGAGTTCGGCGAACAATTGTCGAAAGTTATCTCCGTAATTTGTGTTGCTGTATGGGCCATCAATATTGGCCACTTTAACGATCCGGCTCACGGTGGTTCCTGGATTAAGGGTGCCATTTACTATTTCAAAATTGCTGTCGCTCTCGCCGTAGCTGCTATTCCTGAAGGCTTGCCCGCTGTAATCACAACTTGCTTGGCTCTGGGCACCAGGCGTATGGCCAAAAAGAACGCCATTGTACGATCTTTGCCGTCCGTAGAGACTCTAGGTTGTACGTCCGTCATTTGCTCCGATAAAACTGGCACTCTGACGACTAACCAGATGTCCGTTAGCCGGTAAGATGATTAAGCAAACAGGATTATATATTATGACATAGATTTCACTTACAAATTTTGTATAAATAACACGAGAGAAAAATAAGAAAATTTCTTTTATATATATATATCTATATATATTTAAATAAAAATATTAGTTTATAATTTTTTGCATATTTTAATATTTATAGAATGTTCATCTTTGACAAGATTGAGGGTATTGATAGCAGCTTCCATGAATTCGAAATCACCGGCTCGACTTATGAACCCATCGGTGAAATTTTCTTGAGAGGTCAGAAAATTAAAGGACAAGATTATGAAACATTGCACGAGCTCAGTACAATTTGCATTATGTGCAACGATTCTGCTATCGATTTTAACGAGTTCAAACAGGCATTCGAGAAGGTCGGTGAGGCTACAGAGACTGCTTTGATCGTTCTCGCTGAGAAAATCAATCCGTTTGGTGTCCCGAAAAGCGGTTTAGATCGCCGAGCTGGCGCTATTGTCGTCAGGCAGGATATGGAAACAAAGTGGAAGAAGGAATTCACGCTAGAGTTCTCTCGTGATCGCAAGTCCATGTCATCGTACTGCGTGCCTCTGAAATCATCGAAATTAGGAACTGGACCGAAATTATTTGTCAAGGGTGCGCCAGAAGGTGTATTGGACAGGTGCACACATTGCCGCGTCGGTGGTCAAAAGGTTCCTCTGACTTCGACCCTGAAAAATCGCATTCTGGATTTGACCCGCCAATACGGAACTGGTAGGGATACCTTGCGCTGCCTTGCTCTTGCTACCGCTGATCATCCGATGAAGCCTGACGATATGGATCTGGGCGACTCCACTAAATTCTACACATACGAAAAGGATCTCACATTTATAGGTGTAGTGGGTATGCTCGATCCACCTCGCAAAGAAGTATTTGATTCGATTGCTAGGTGCCGTGCCGCTGGCATTCGCGTAATCGTTATCACCGGCGATAATAAGGCCACTGCCGAAGCCATTTGCCGACGTATTGGAGTCTTCGGTGAGGAGGAAGACACTACCGGCAAGTCGTATTCCGGACGTGAATTTGATGATCTGCCGACATCGGAACAGAAAGCGGCTTGCGCCAGAGCTCGCCTCTTCTCTCGTGTAGAACCGGCCCATAAGTCAAAGATCGTGGAATTCTTACAAAGCATGAATGAAATTTCTGCTATGGTAAGTCACACTGTTGTGCATATTCATTATCATCATAAATGATGCATTGAGTCTTGACCTTCTGGAAAGAAATCGTTCTAGATCTTAACCCCCTCTTGATTTTGTTACAGTTGAATTTTTTTTATGAAAAGAGTTTGTGAACCGTTTGTTTAATTTTTAAAAGAACAATGGGACTATGATTTATTTATCCCCAATTAGCTTATGATTTATTATATATTTTGAATACTTTGTTTCTATCACAGTAAAATATTTTTCCACTCAAAATTTTTAATATTATACGCAAGATAACAATTCTTGACATCGAACTTTGAAGCCGAATTTTCTGTTTGACAAGCAATTATTCTAGACAGCACTGAACCATTAAATATCCTATTATTTTGGTTCATCATGTTACTTCTACAGACTGGTGACGGTGTGAATGATGCTCCCGCTTTGAAGAAGGCTGAGATCGGTATCGCTATGGGTTCTGGTACTGCAGTCGCGAAATCGGCTTCGGAGATGGTGTTGGCAGACGACAATTTCTCTTCCATCGTAGCTGCTGTAGAGGAAGGTCGTGCCATCTATAATAACATGAAACAATTTATCCGTTACCTCATTTCTTCCAACATTGGCGAAGTTGTCAGGTATTTACGAAATATATGAGTATAATGCGAAGTTAAGATTGAATTAATATCCGTGTTTTGTATGTTACTTTACAGTATATTCTTGACCGCCGCCCTTGGTCTTCCCGAAGCACTAATTCCGGTTCAACTTCTGTGGGTTAACTTAGTCACTGATGGTCTTCCAGCTACTGCTCTCGGTTTCAATCCACCTGATTTGGACATTATGAGCAAGGTAATGTAACAATTAAAGAGATACACTATTATGTCATCAAATGCAAGCTTTATTGACTCATGTGTAATTTTATAGCCTCCTCGCAAGGCTGACGAATCCTTGATTTCTGGATGGTTGTTTTTCCGTTACTTGGCTATTGGTGGATATGTAGGCGCTGCCACCGTCGGTTCAGCTGCTTGGTGGTTCATGTACAGTCCAAATGGTCCTCAAATGAACTACTATCAAGTTGTAAGTTTTGACAAGAATTTGGATTGTTTATATTCAAAATTAGCTAAAGATTTGGATGATTAAGCTCTAATTAATATCCATTATTTGCACAATACAGACTCACCACTTGGCATGTGTTGGCGGTGGAAGCGAATTTAAAGGTATTAATTGCAAGATCTTTGCTGATCCTCATCCCATGACTATGGCTCTCTCTGTATTAGTCACCATTGAAATGTTAAATGCCATGAACAGGTGAGAAAATACTCATAACATAATTAGATTTCGCTCGTTTTTTGCAATGCAAAGTATAAAGAGAAATGGTGTAAGTCTAGCAGTAGAGATTTTTTTTTTATTAATAGTTTACAATATTATTAAGAAGTGACGTCGAGTGGCTCACCGCTCTGTGCGATTGACTCGCGATCTGTAGACCCGAGTTCAAATCCCACGTGCGCCCAAACGCGATTTTTCGCGTTTAATGAGCCAAAAAATGGCTCCATCTGGTGATCAAAAGCTCTATGATCATCAGTGCCGTTCAGATTCGGCGTTAAACTGTAGGTCAAGTAACATTTACTGTTGCTACATGTGTTTACTGTTGAACGTTGCAGTAACGCAAAGTATTATAGTTCCAGAATATAAATTTCCCAGTGACAATATTATTAAGAAACATAAAATAAAAATATAAAAAATATATAAAAGTATAAAAATATCGAACGTTTCGGAATTCACAGGTCCTTCTTCAGCGATTCATAAAGATGTCAACGAGATAAACGCATAATCTTACGGTCAAAGCGACATGGTGTGATATTGTGCTGGTATGACAATTTGTTTAAAAGAGAAACGATTCTCCTATTTTTGTATGAATGTGGAAATTATGTAAAATGTATGAAAACAGTCTGATTCTGTTAAGCGCAAATGTTACGATTATCGTCAAATTGTCATACCAGCATAATATCACACCATGTCGCTTTGATCGTAAGATGCGTTTATCTTGTCATCGAAACATCTTTATGAATCGCTGAAGAAGGACCTGTGAGTTTCGAAACGATCGATATTTTTATACTTTTAGATATTTTTTATTTTTTTATTTTATGTTTCTTAATAATATTGTAAACTATTCATTAAAAAAATCTTATTACTGCTTGATCTAGATCGTTTTTCTTTATACTCGTAACATATTTTGTATAAGAATTATTACAGAGAATTGTAATAAATCTATATTTCTCTATAGCTTGTCTGAGAATCAGTCGCTCATCACCATGCCGCCTTGGTCCAACATGTGGCTCATTGCATCCATGGCTCTTTCTTTCACACTCCATTTCGTCATCTTGTACGTCGATGTTCTTTCGGTAAGTAGATATTTACATCAAGATTACTGAATGGCTAAAAAATTTTACTATTTCAATTTAAAGAGCAAAAATTGTAAGTACTGTTAACTGTTTTGTTTCAGTCCGTATTCCAAGTGACCCCACTAACGGGTGAAGAATGGGTTACCGTTATGAAGTTCTCCATTCCAGTGGTACTTCTCGACGAAACCTTGAAGTTCATTGCCAGAAAGATCACAGACGGTGAGAATCCAATTTACACCGTGCATTGGATCGTTCTAATGTGGGCTGTGTTCTTTGGACTGTTGCATATCTGTCCCATATAGAACGTCCGTGAAATAATAATATTAGTCTAGCAGATGATGTTTTTTTCCTATGGAAAAGCATCCGCGACTAAATCCTTGGACTCGCAATTGCATTTAACCGAAGCTCTTCCTACCGTGACGCGGGAAGGCGCGAGATAAGTTATTAACAGAGTGCGTTCAAGTGAGATTTTAACAAATTTGACTGTTGTGCATGGTGTTAGTACGATCATGTAAAATATGCCACCAAGGCCCACCATGTCCGCATCACACACCGTACCCTGACGTCGCTCAACGATCACGGGTTTCGAGTGGCATCGAGTGATCTAAGAGAGACCCCGTCGTAAATCAAAGATTGTGATCGTTAAATTATTTTCTACGAGTGCCTTTTGAACATTGAATTTCCTCTGCAACAAACACGAAAACTGTTCATAGATGTTCTTTCCGATATAGATATTTCCGATATGTTCAACGTCCCAATCCTCCTCCTTTTTTGCACTATTATTTATACTTTTTTTTTAATCTTATGCACGTTTCGATATAATTAGCAACAGATACATTATCTGGTAATTGTAGCAGATCCCGACAATGCACTAACACAGTTAAAATTCACATTAATTTACAAATGTCTTCCATCTGTGTTTCTTGCTGATTAATAATGTTACAACATGAACTTTTATATCTTTGCATGTTCGAAGCGTATTATTGATCTTGATCGATTTGAAAAGTACAAAGTAGTTCACCCGTTAACCATATCGGGGATAGTAACTTCAGTTTCGGCGCAAATAAATGTATTTGCGACGTATCATTTTTGTGGAATAATACGCACGTTTACACAACGAAGACAATAAAATATTCGGCAGAAACACAGATTGAACGGACAACAGTAGTAGTAGTAATAGTAGTAGTATTATACTTGTATCCTGATTTTATTTTCAGGCTCAGTTTAATGCACGCACGCAACAAATTAGCACAACATTCGGTTAACGCGATTAATGTTTAATCTCACTAAATCTGTTTACATTTCTTTTCTGTTGCTTTAAATGTTGCTTGTTATAAATATTTATTAATGAATTCTTAGCATCTGGTGTACCCGTTTCTACTCTGAAGTCAGAACTGGAGCTGTCTGAGCGTTTGCTGAAATTTCAAGGAAATGCGAGGACTTCGCACTAACGGATCTCATTTTGTATCCTGCATACCGTGTCTTCCTTCCCATAGAGATAATGCATGCACGGTATAATTAACAGCACGTTTTGTAAGATCCTTTCTTATAATCTATTCTTTTCTCAATTATACTGACCTCTGCTGTGCCATGCGATCAATCGATTAATTTAACTTCGCGCGTCCTTCACATTCATGTTAAGACATATTCTTAACATTCAAGCGAAACAGAAAAGTTTATTTTTACCACATGATTTTGCGAGTTATTCTCTTATTGAGATTTTTCGTCTGTACTGAATGCAATAAATGTGAAATAAGATTTTGTAAATATCTACATAATTAATATATTTTTAGATTAGAGATAGATAATAGAATTATCAAACAAGAGTGTCACAAAATTAGTGAGGATCATCGCAATTGGCACAGCAGGATTTCTTCTAATATTTCTATGTTACGCGAACACAACATCCCTATGTGTGTGTATAATCCGTATGTGTGATTTATGCATTTGAAAGGTTTACGCAATGCAACAGATTCGCGTATCGCTAATTCCGGATATGGACTGCAAAGGCTCGTAAGTGTATGATAAGGCAATCGTTAAGCAGAGGAAAAACAGTTGATTTCATTACCTCTCTCGTACGCTCGAAACTGACGGGGCAGTCCATAGACTTTCTAGTGCATTCGTTCATGTCAATATCTGAGCAGTGTTCCGAACGCAAATACACTCATCGTCGGGATTGATTATCCGTTTTTATCAATGATATTGAATTACAATTAATTACAGAATCAATTAAACGACGCGTACATTTTAAAAAAATAAATTTGTCCTTGATAATGATATTTAGTAATAGCTAGGCGCATCTATTTTTTATTCCTTGCTCCTAAAAATCTTTTCATATTTAATATCTTTTTCAAATGCGTAAAAGAATCCTCATTTACTTTTGATATAGTTCTTAAATAAATTATTTAAAATATTTAAAAAATATTTAAGACATGCGTAAATAATCTAATTTGTAAAATTAAGATATTAAAATCGAAAGAGTTGATTTTTTCAGCAATGAAGAGACATGAGAGTTGCATGTTAAACGCATAGTAAAAGAAAATTTGACTAGCTTTTTTAGGCTTTTCCTTGTATAAAATTTCTTTCAAGATCAGCGATAATTCTGCTTCATTGAAAACCATAATAGTTTTATTAATAAAAAGTTATTCATTTCATATAAGTTACGAGTTTTCTCATTTTCTCATTTTTAATGTCTTAGATGATCGTCGGTTCTTGGAATTTTGAGAGTAAACTTAGTCCCCCTAATTAGTCAAGGAATTTTCGATTGAGTGAACGCGAATTCGGTCACTGCCACATAACGAAACGAATAATCGGTGTCGTCACGAGTACGTGGGCCTTCGAAACATCTGGCTGCTTAGTCAGTTCATCCCTTGGAGCGTATCCTGTCGGCGGAAGCAACTGCTAATCAAGGAAGGAAGACTGAAATCGATAAAGTGCTAATAAAGACGGCAACTTCTCGATTCTTTCTTTCCCTTTGCTGACGTAAATCACTCTTACGAAACGATATTTCTATCTTCGCCTGCTACATTCGATTAGAAAAGAAAGTAATCGACGAAAGAGCCAAGAGCAGTATCGTGTCGTAAATGGTGAATTTAAGTGGTTCACTTCCACATTGACAGCACACGATCCAAGGTTTCATCCAGATCTTCGCAGAGATCGCCGTAATTCGGCCGTTCGCGATTCAGCGCGCGAGACGCAGCGCACGAGACGCTTCTCCGCAAACACGTGCAAACGCAACAAGACTGACGATGTGTTCCGGAGAGGAGCGGACGCGTCCGCTGCGTTTTCTTTTTTTTTTCTTCTTCGGCACGCGACGCATAATAATTTAATTGCGCCGCATCTGGCGATTCAGGAATCGGCCGCGGTAGCGCGGCGCGACATTGTAATATAATTAATTAATTAGTTAACGGTTAAGGCGTGATACTTTGGTATGGGCATAATTAAAACTTAATCAGACCGAACGAGTTAGAGCTGCCGCACTAACGAACTTGTGTCTCGAGTAGTGTTTTGTTCCGCAGTTTAATTTTTAGCACGAGATAAACTACCGGCTTTGCGTCCTCTGCGATCGATACCTGTGGAATATTTGTCCTCAACGTCACTTGAAGGAAAATCCATTTATGTGAATGAATTCTACAATTTGCAGCGGGATAAAAGTCATTGAGAAGCGTACGCGATATTTAATTATCACTCGCGAAAGGGATCTATTTCTCATAAAAATGTTGACCCTAATCAATATTCGGATTGGATATTTTTTTAACTGCACTGTGAAAATTGTTTCAATAAATGATTTTCACAACCTTACATAATTTTAAGCATTACAATCTTGTTACTCGGGTTTTAATCTTTAATCTGAACAAAAAATCGTTCAATTGCATTCAGTTTTAAGCAAAGATACATAAAGTATACCCACGAATATCAATTCAATAAATTTCAGAGCGAATATCGATTAAGGAACGACTGCGATTTTTATATTCTCCGAACCCCGAGGCATCCTGTGTAATACTTGCCATTATCATGTTTACCCGGCGTAGCGTAGAACAATGGATGATGTGGTCATTCAGATGTTCAGGCGCACGAGTAATTGGCACGTGTTATCGGAGTACAGGTACGAGCGCGTGGATCAATGCCGATAGGAAGAGTCTAATGCAATTCTCTATGACGCTCAATAAGTTCGACGAAATTAATCGGGGAGCACGAGTGCAGGGCGATCCAAGTGACGGATCTTGAAAGTCGCGCGAAGTTCATATCCAAATTTTTGCACCCCATACAGCACAACTTCCAAAGAATGTTCTGAAGACGTCCGTATATCTTTGAAACATCCTAAGGCGATCCCAGGACGTCTCTCGGATAAAGTATGCCGTGTGGGAGTAAATTGTTGAATTTTTAAAGTCCGGAAAATGAGAATATGTACCGATGGAATGATATATGTATAATGCATTTCTTGATCCTCCGGTGATTGGATAGAGATGATCTGTCATTAAATTTAAGAAACAGAATGTTACGCTTTCTATCTCGTTAACGTATTTACACACTCGTACGATTTTTTCGGGATTCGTCACTTTTTGCTCCCTCGCATCCGGATTCCTAACTTCGTCCACGATATATCTGTAAGTACTTGGAGTGTGCATTGTATTTTATGTTGACCGAGAATGACGGGGTAGTGCCATCACGACGAAAGTATACTGCGCGACGTCACGCAAATATCAATGCAATCAAAAAGTTACAATTCTAGCTTCATTGACATATAACACCACCATTTAAAAAAAAAAAAACAATTTAGTGTATTTATTGTTCTCCTCGTGTATATTATATTTATTAATTATAATTTATTAATTGTCAAAATGTATGTGTGCCGAAAGTTAATTAGCTCATCGGTAGACATTTCTTATTGATCATTGTGTGACGTTGACAACTAAACGCGGTGTCCAGCAATGATGAGACTACGATCACGTCGTTTCCTTCAGGAAGTACCTAACGATAACGAAGTAATTAATATTAATAACTTATGGAATACTATATGACATCGAGTGATTTCGAGTATATACTCGCCGCGGACGCGCTCCGCGGCGAAAGATAGTCGAGAATATAATTCCGGGTGTGAATTATACGTCAGATTTCATAGAAACGAAAATATAAAAATATAGAAGGATTTAAAAAAAATTGTATACACGAATCCGACTGTTGCGCGTGTTACGATCAAGTCTATGCATATACGATAAGTACAATTACGTTATCATGTAATTATCGCGCCATTCCCTCGTGTTGGCGTGCACAATTTGTTTTATTTATCGTCCGATTTGCCTTTGTCGTGTATTCAATTTGAGTTCGTACAGAGCGACATTATAACAAGTGAGAGTATATGACGACGGAATGATATATAATACATTACTTGTTATAATAAAAGAATCATGTGTTACTAATGCATTTCTCGATTCTCCGACGATTGGCCTATACTAATCGAAATAATAATTCTCGCTTAAACCCGGCAATTATTGCCATCAGAAAAAAATCGAGCACTTAATACGACACTGTCGTAATAAGCGTTCGGTTCAATTTATCTGTCCACCTAAAACTACTTCACCTTTTCAACCTTTTTTTCTCTCTCGTTGTCTGTTATCCACTCCACCATATTTCGAATGTTTACTGTAACCACAGCTGACTTAAGACATTCAGACGTTGGTGGGCCAGAATTATTATACATATATGAGATTTAGAAATTACTGAATGTATACATTTAAAATTCAGAAGGGGACTATTTTTATTTATAATTTCTTTTTTTGTAAATAATAAAATAAAATTAAAGTTTCGGTGAGATGGTATTTAAAAAATTATTTACATTTTACAGGATAACGGATTATATTCAGCAATGGTTACTTAGCTCGAAAAAAAGAAACAAAAAAAAATTAATGAGTTCAAAATATGTGTATGAAAAAACATTTAGTATTTTAGTACAATAAAATGATAATAAAAGGCGCGTTTGTGGCCCACTTATTCAATGATTAAGACAGCTCTGCTCGTATAACCCTTATAATTTTTTGATATAACAAATCGAAAGGTTTACAAGGATTTTGAGGACCGTCTTGTACATCTCACCATCGTCATATTGTGTGTGGAGGCAAGATTTCGGAAAATAAAACACGTTACGTGATGCCGAAATTTTTTGACACAGCCCATCCACGGCGAATCTTTTTATTATCTACTATGGCTATACTGGTGTCCCCTATCTCCCTCCTTCGACCCTTCGAGATTTGTTGTTTGAAATTTTTGCATGCGTTCACTGGAAAAAAAAAACCGATGTGATAACTGTCGATGACCCGGAATGAGTCCTAAAATCGAGGATATTGAAAACATCCTTCGACACATCATGTGACCTCGACACCTACCCCCTTTTGCTAACTTCCTCCTGCCTGCTGGTGTGCCAAACTGTACAGTCATGGAGAGGGCGAACTTCGAGGGCGACTACGGACGCGCAAACATGGACATTACAGGTAATGTTGAATTTGTCAATTTTAAAACTAACTAAATTAACATTTAACTGTACACGACATTTAGTTGTACACAACACACACGCTGTTCACGAACTACATTCCACAAATAAGCAACTTAAAAGACGGCAATTTTTTTCTGTCGATGGAAAAGACTGCGGTCTTCTTTTTGTCATGTAATGTGTATAATTTGTTCATGTACATTCCAAAAAGAACTCAGGGGATTAACATTTAGCTGTGCAACACGACACACTACACGCCGTCCACGAGCTACATTCCGCAAACGAGCGATTTACGTGTAGCAGTTTCTTCCGTTTGTCGATGAAAGAAACTGCGGTCTCCTTTTTTTGTCAAGTAATGTGTATAATTTGTTCGTGCACATGTTCATATCTCCAAAAAGAACTCAGGGGATTGTGGAGCCTCGTCTGTTTTACAATGCGTGCGCGTATATTCTAACTATTTACATGAAATGGAATTATAAAAAAATCTTTACTTTTTAAAATATATCTCCCAAGGAACATACTTAAATCATATAAGAAAGTAAAGAAGTATTTTGACGCCATGAAAGTCAAAATGATGATTTTTGTTACAATATTTGGCTGTTTATTGACATAAGAATCAAAATAAGGTTATTTGTCGACTGTGTGTTCCTTGGAAATTTATTACAATTTATTATTATATGTCATATATATACATTTTATTTATTTGTCTACGATCTATATGTAAATACTTTCTTCAAGGATTTATCATAATATATTTGTTTATTTGTCTATACACACATAAATATATACATACACACACACACACACACACACACAATATATATATATACATATGCTTTTTTCATAATGTCCCAAATATTAATACTTAATCTTTTCTCTTGTAATTAAGTGCGTTGCTCACACTGCTGCGCTAACGCATCGCCATCGCCAAGGCTTGCAACGATTTAGCAGCTGCAGTAGAATTGGACGAAAGGCGCGTGGCTTGCCGTAGCTGAGCCAGCGAGGATGACTTGGCATGGTGAAATAATCGATGTTACCCCTCGTATGATTGCAGTGGCACCGTCGGTGGTTGCACCGAAATAAAGCTCGGGGAGACGTAGGGCGAATCTGAGAGACACCTAATCAGCCGCAGCCGAGAAATCGGCGATCCACAGCACACTACACTCTCGAGCTGCTCGAAGGGACTGGAGACGTCTTTACTAAACAGCCAAAAAAAAAAAAACTGAATATTTCCCGAG
>NW_017276038.1:1321250-1427968 GCF_001594065.2 Cyphomyrmex costatus
CCCCCCCCCCCCCCCCCTTATACCAACACAACACGCACCGCAATAAGCACCACGCATACATGTGCACGCGCACGTTCGCCTGCGTGGCGATCGGCATCCAAGATCGATCTCCCGCGGGATGACGAAGAAATAGAAAAGAGAACGAATGTACGAGTGTAGTTTTATGGCGATCAGATTAACTGCGGTATTAACTGCAGTCTCATAAAGACCTTGTTCACTTTTGATTGTGTTGTTATGCACCAGTAGGTTTCATCTAATGATATGATTTTAATGATAAGTAAATAAGGATATTGATTTTATTCGAATCGCGTCAAAAGCTGTATTTTATTTTTATTCGTCATTGCTCCATTACCGAAAGGGTAGCTGCAGCTTGTAACGGCGCGAGAGACGCATCGTAACGCAATGTTCTTTTATAGAAAGGAATAGTTATATATACATCGGTCAAATGACGTTAATTTATAACTACGAAAAGCGATCTCATGACCATTTCTTTTTACAAAGGAGATCCGTACATTCGTTCCAAGTCGCACCCAATTAATCCGAGGACCGATCGTTTCAGACCACCGAAGTCGACAGGAAGATGCCGGCTCGAGAGCTAAAAACATCCGGCTGTCAATATTTTTTTCTTCCCTTTAGTTCGCCATTTAGGTCTCCGCCGTTCGTTAATCGTTCTCGTGTGTATTATGTTGCAGTAAATGAAGTTGTCGTCGACAAGTGGGCCCAGTAAATGAGTGGGTTGTCGACAGGCGTGATCCCACACTCCGTCGTCGCCGCCACCGAGCGCGCGAGGCAAGCTCAACCCGAAAATTAAAAAAAACCCAAACGAAAGAAAATTAAAAGATGCAAAGACGAACGAACAAAAGCGTGAAATAACACGCTTGTGTTTCGTAGAGCGCTGAAATAACAACAGAAACGGCAGCAGCAGCAGCAGCAGCAACGCACTCGATAACCACTTAGCTACCTGCCAACCTGCAGTTCGGGGATCCTCCTCCGTGTCCGGGACTTCCCCGATCGCTGAGTAGATGCGCTATACCGTCTCGCCGCCGCTGCTTTTATTCTTTTTCATCTTCTCTTCTCCCTCTCCGCAAGATCGCTGCGCACGAGAGGTCGTTCGAGTCGAGGTCGTCGTCCCGAGGCCGACGAAAGCGAAGCGAACGAACGGCTTTAAGGAAACTCTTCGTCTTCGGTGTCTGCAGCCGCATATTAACGTTCTTAACTCAACGACTGTGCCTTTTTAAAGCCGATTGCACCAAAGTCGGTCAGCGCTAATTTCGATCGAACCACACTTTTTCCCTTCTTCTGTCCGTGCAAGATGTCATTTGCATTCGCACTCGTAAAATATAAGACTTATCGGTTTTTCATTACGAGCCATGATTATTTTTATTATTGATATTGGAAGTAATCGGTTTTTTTTTAATTACTTTTTCTTTAAACGATTAAAAGAAACTGATATTAGTCAACATCTGGAATAATTGGAAGAACCGAAATGAAAAAAAAGTTTCACATTTAACATATTGTGTAGGACAGAATTTGGGCAGAAGATTAACTGGCTCAAACCGTCGGTGCAATTCAGCCTTACTTTCCCGAGCAAGGAACGATGCGATATAACTGATCGCGAGAAAGTAGAAAAGCGCTGCCTTGTAATCCTTTTTTAATCCCTAACGTCTCGAGCGCGTGTTAACGCACATAACGCAATCTAACGGCCACGTATCCCTCCTTTCCAAGTAACTATAAACTAATCACATAGCTGATGCTTCTGAAAATTATTCCGAAAGTAATCAAACAGCTTTATTAAAGACGATAACTTGCCCGAGAGTCTTTGAATGAGATTTTTCGAGTAAAATCGTATCCGATACATAACGACTATAAAAGAGTCAATCGATCTGCTCGAGAATCTCATTAATAAAGAAAAGACAAGTTTAAACGTTTGCCTTTAACGTATTTAGGTTTGCATTCGTTTCATCTCGTCTCTTTTTCGCCCTTCTCTCTCAACCATTTTCAGACGCATTATTTTTTTCACCTCTTTTATGCGTCGCTTTATCGATATGGCGTTCTACCGTTTTCTCTTTTCTATTTTTCTCTTTCTTCTCACATTTTTCTTCCTTCTTATTCTACCTTTTTTACGACATAAAGATCTCGCTTGGCGGTACAGTCTTTTACCTAACAAACTCGACGCGACGGTTGTGTCCTCGACTATACAGGTAAATAAAGGCAACAATCTACATTTTCGATCGAAGCTGAACTAACTACGTTGAAGCAATTTTCGTCTCTCAATATATATACACGCGAAGCTAGTTCTGTTAATTTGTTTCTGAAAACGGAAGCTATCGATCCATCACGTTACTTTAACATGATTAATCGACTTCTGTCTGGTAAAGAAGATTGTTGCCTTGGAATTCTTGTAAATCTTCCATGAAGGCGTAAATTGTATCGTCCGAAGCAATCAACCCACCGGGTTGAAACGAAAATGGTCCCTTTATCGGGAATTCCCTTAGCTTCCAAGACGCCGTATCCTACCCACGATACGAGAGAAAATCCGCGTAGAGATTAGATATCCAATCGCAACGCGGAGATTAGGTGCCCGGTCTTCCCTATCAACCACGAACGACGGAATTCTCCGTAGCTTGGAACGTCCGGTTCGACGAGGAAAAGACCGTCACTCGTACCTGGAACGCTCAATGATGCCACAGTCCGTCCGCGCGCGCTCACGTTTATCCTGCGGACAATCGCGAGAGAAAGAGAGAGAGAAAGTGTGTGTGTGTGTGTGTGTGTGTGTGTGTGTGTGTGTGTGTGTGTGTGTGTGTGTGTGTGTGTGTGTGTGTGTGTGTGTGTGTGTGTGTCCTCGACAGTCTTACATATGCTGAAGAGAAAGGGAGTGAGAAATTGTGTGTATGTATATGTGTGTGTGTATGTGTGTGTGTGTGTGTATGTGTGTCTCTGTCCTCATCGCGCAGAACGAACGAGGAACGAAGAAACCTACTCGCACCGTTCTGGGTCTTCGTGAATTCTTCGGGGATGTAACTTGCCGCTGCGAAGATGCATCATGGTGAAGGCGCATATCGGAGGCAGCCGGACGGTGGGAACGAAGGAGAGGGTTGACCAGAGGAGTCATTCGATTCTTTGGAGCGAGCGAATCGACGAGGGTATCGAGTGGTGCCTCTGCGAAAACGAAACGAAGCGACGATGGTTTCGAGCAGTGACGTAGCTTTCGCGACTAGAGGCTACCGCGATGAAAGCGAGTTAGCTGTGCCTGCGTGCCGGTAACACGGCGATGCACGTTCGAATGCACCACGAAGCAACGCCGTGTTACCGCTGAACCTGAAGCTCCTTTCGCACGAGCCACTCTATCTAACACATGAAGGTGTTCCAGAAATACTTCCGGAAGAATACCACCTGGGAAAAAACAATTCCCTCCCTTTTTTCAATTTCTGCGCGTAGAGGAGATTATCGCGAAAAGTGAGCCATCAAGAGAGCGGCTCGTGCGAGAAGGAATCTAGCGAAGCGAAAAAGGTTCTCCTCCGGATAAGCACGGAACTTACGCCACCGGGGAATCGAGTAATCTCACGAGAGTTAAATAATTATTGTAAATATCCGTTGCGCACGCGACGATATATAACAGAGGAGAGATATTCTACATAAATAGTTTATAAATTCATTATATATTTTTTTTTTCGTGAAGAAGCGCACAGATGGACGCGTCGTCGCTGTGGACGATAATAAATTATTGTTATTGATAATATATTACTACTACTATTATTATTATTATCGTCATCGCTACTATTATTAGTATTACTGTTATCATTGAAAAGCGTCACTGGTTTGGTGATGTACTGTATATTGTGTACGGCGGATGCGCGAAACCTTTCGAGGACCGGGCTTCGAGCGAGAAGGATTCAAACTGCCGAGGCTCGTGGATGTTTTTCTTTCCTTGTTTATATTCTTACACGGGTTGATCGTTCTTCGTGGTGACATTAGAGGCGGAATTAGCCACCTCACGGCGTTCTGATTGTTACTTAGGGAGAGATAAAGAAAGAAAAAGAGAGAGAGAGAAAGACGACTACCTTTCCTCGCTTCGTTGATCGCGACTCTTCTCGGTTTTTTCTCGACTAAGACTGACGAGAGTTCTCGTAGCGATAAGATAATTAATATCTGACCGTAGACATTAAACGACCAACCACCGCGAACAGTCTTGCATCCATAGACTTTCTTTAGAGAAATAGAATTTAATACTGAAAATTATTTATTTTGACTATTAAAAGCACTAAACAATAGTACTTTTATCGCTCGAACAATTAATCACTTCTTTCTAGTATTAAATTTCTATAACAGTTATATAATAGATTGCGCGTTCCCCTTGGAGATGTGAAGACAACATTAGTAAGAGAGAGTAATAGTGGATGTCACAAATGCTTTCCTTGTTCATTTGTGCAATGTACAACAGAGAGAATAACAAACCATTCATATCTCATATTTTTCATGTATTGTCTTTAGCTGCCACATATAAATGCACAGTCTATTATGGATATTTTTCAGCAAGGACACTGAGTAACACAATGAATCATTACATCTTTGTACTTGTTAAACAGGAATGAATTAATTTACTGTGTTATGCGGCCTTGCTGGAAAACACTCTTTATAAGTCTATGGTCTTATCTTTTCGCAAGAGAGGGATCTCGTTTTCCGGTCGTTTCGCGTCTCCAAAGATCGACTTTGAACTTGCTTGGAATCATAGACATAATAAAAATAAACTGTACATTCCTGAGGTTGTCATTATTGTTTCAAAAAGAATGAGTTTGAAGAGCATATCGCTCTCTCTTTAAAGTATCGAATTGAAGATAGATGCTGGTAGAGTTAAAAGGTAATGCTGATATGTTCAATTCTTTTTAACTGCATAGAAGCTAAGATTAGGGAATGCGTAGTATATGCTTGTTACGTCTATATTCGAATCGGATGCAAGTGATAACATCGTTCGATGTCACAAGCTGGAGTTGGATTTGTCATATTTGCGGACTCGTCCTCAAATATCGTTGCGTGCTCGAGGTGGAACGCAGCGAACGGAGTTGTCGAGTTTGGCTACTTTCTCGTTACGGTTTTCCTCCCGACGTTATTATCGTGTGTTGACACCTCTAGTGGTATTACGTCCCGCGTTTCCTAAACTTTTCTATTTTTCCCTCCGGTCTTTTATTCCTCCGGTACTTTTACTTGTCATTCTTTTGCCTCCATTCTCGTCGCAGCCCGCGCGTTCTTCGTCTCACGTCTCGCCGGAATCGTCATTTTTCACCCTTATGTTATTAAATACATAACTTAGCAATTAAGAGTTTTAACGACCCGCGACGCAAAAGTTTATAGGAATCCCCGCCGATAGGACGCGAGATTTCTGGTCGACTTTAGCTCTCGGCATAAAATTAAAGCTTATGGCGCACGATGCTTTATTTTCCTGCTTACGGTTTAATAAATTATTAGAAATCTGCGTACTGGATGATGCAGTTCTAATAATTGAAAACGCAAGCAATCTAGCAGGAAAATAAGCATCGTGTACTACAAATTTAAGATAAGTAAACTCGCGCGACGTGAGTTCCCGCCGGCGCCATTGAGCTGATTGCGCGCCGATGGGAATTGTCGTCATTCGTCACAAACAGTGCGTCTGTGTGTGTATATATATGTATATCATTATGTACATTATATCTGTTACATATTATGTACATACGTATATGTATATATATATATATATTTATTTATTTTAAAAGAGGGCACTTTTCCGTGCCTGATAAAATTGCTCCGTACATACACATCGCTCGCGTCATCCTAGTCGGTACACGTATGATATGTACATATCGATGCAGACGTTCTGATTACATCGATACGTATATAGATACGTTTATCAATCGCCTATCCTGTAATTAAAGCTCATCATTTTTAATGTATGTGAACTATTGTCGTGGCGTGTAATATTCGTACTTGTATAAAGGCAATCGCCCGCGCTGACGCTCCAATCGTTCTCGCTCGAATCGTCCACGTTGGAGCATATTCTTAAGAACGAATTTCATTATTTTCTTCGAAAACGGTGACAAACCTTGCATATTTCTAATGTACGCCGACAGCTCTGTACGAATAAAGGTTTGGAAGTAATTTCACTGTCCTGCCTTCATTCCGTCGTGACCCTTTTCTCGCAAAAGGATTCTTTATTTGATGATTTAGCATCTCTGGCTATTATTTATTAAGAAAAAAAAATCTCAATCGCTTGTTTTCTAAATGCGATTCCATTTACATATATTTAATTTGTACTTATAATTAATAAGAGAAATGAATCTTTAAATTAACATCACGTTTGAAATGAATAATTTAATTTGATCGTAGAACTGCAAATTTGATGTAAATTATAATGTAAATTTCATTTGCACTTCTTTAAAAATTATAATATTAATTTATCAATATATAGAGATATCTTCTATAATATAAATGTTTAAAGAAATTGAAGCATTATTTATAACTTGGCAGTGAAAGTATTAAATAGTATTATAAAAGCAAGACTTATTAAAATAAATCAGTTAATTGTAAAAATTTCGTGTCATCGCAAGTGCACCTTACACGTGATCTACATATTTAGCGCCTTACTTACTTTTGCTGTCGTAAGATAATTTTAGAATATGTTTCGCGGAGACAACACGGCCACTGGCTCATAAATTTCCCAGGTGGAGTAAATAAATTTTCTTCGTCTGGTTAAAAAGTAGAAGCTAAAATAGTGCAGTTCGCGAATCGTACACTGCGGGCTAGCCGGGACTTATTACTACTTTGCATTGCAAATCTAAATTGTTTTCAGCGACTGGGGGATGATGCGGTCTTTGAAGATAAAGCGCAAGATACACGATGTTATGTATGTAACATATTTCAACTTTTCCATGAAACATTGCATCGCAAATGGCTACAGCACTTCGTTTGAACTACAAGGCGTAATGTTTCTGAAAATCTTCAAAATAATTACATAATTTCTTTACGTTTATTTTATTATACTATATTGTGTTTATTTCACGCAGACGTTCCAATTGTGCATTAGTCTGTCTACAGACGGTAAAGCTTAAACCAAGAAAACTATTCATTATTTTAACAATAAGGCACGAATTAAGTAATTGATAATTAATATGATACTTTTAATATTAAAGATTTAAATTGGAAAATAGAAAATTGAAGAATGATATTTCTGTTGGTTACTAAACTACCTGCATATATGTAAGTAAGTCACTAAACTTGTTTCTTAGTTAATATTTGCTAAATTTTATGCAAGTTCTTAAATTTTCTTGAAACTTATGAATTCTTTAAAATTGCAAGTTTTTAGTACGCGAAGCCTCCAGTTTTTGAGAACGCACAATACCGGATCTCTGGGTTTTTAAGTTTTATACTCCGGAAACTGTATCTCTCTCCTTGAGAGTCTTAAAACTACAATGTGTGCAAATATATGTATCTTTTCCTGGATCAGGAACGTGACGTATTTATAGCCTTAAATATCTCTAAAAGAATTAATTTTAGCACATTTATGTAGAACTTATCTTTAAAAATTACTTTGATCTTTATTTTAATCCGTTTAAATGTTACTCATAATTTTCTTTTTATATCTCTTTTGACTCTATAATTCTGTTGATTTCATTTAATTAAGATCCGCACGCTGGCTTGCTTACTACCTCGATAACTTCGAGGATCTCCATTCTTGTCTCACGTCGTCAGACGTCATCAGTTCATCCCTCGCGCATAGTAAAATCGCAGATTATTCCGCGTAGAAATCTGTACATTATTCTTCACGGCGAAGCAAGTCTCGTCTCGTGAAAAAGTAGATATCAAAATGATGCAGTTCGCGATTCGTCGTAAGATAGGCTCCGCATTATAAATTCAAATTGTTTTCAGCAATCATGAGACGATACGAACTTTGAAGATGGAACGCGAAACGTACATTTTCATTGCACATATATTTCAGTTTCGCCGTGAAATGTTATACCGCAAATACATTCTTGTTGTCTACATTTGAAATTTAACGTGAGGTAGATTGCAACATTATTAACACTTCTCACTTTTGTTATATATCTTCTCTTATTTTTTACAGATAGCGTTTTTAATCCTTTATTGCGAAATAATTAATTATTTTAAATTTGGCAAATTATTGATATTGCTTCGTTTTTTCGTCTTGAAGTCCACATAATCATCATAATGTGAACTAAGAATTTTAATATTAATTACGTTAATATTTTTAGTGTTAAAATTAAAAAATCAATTTAAACACATAAGTTTATACTTTGATGTTAAAAAGAATGCCTAAATTTAAATCTGCACAGTACAAACTACTTTAATCTTTGCATCTACATTTAATTATTGATTTTATAATTTTTTTTTAATATTTCCTCCCGCTTATTATAAAAATATGAAAACAAAAATTTGCAATTTGTTGCATCAAATTTCTAATAATATTACTCAATTAATTCATGTACGGATAAAAAAATAATCAGAAGATTTATAAACCTTAAACAGTTAAAATTTAATTTAACTAAAATTCAGTATTAAAGTTCCACCTATATACTTGCGAATTAAAAAATTTTGGTTTTAATTTTCTTATGTTTAATTAATTGCATTTCCGAAATCAGCCGCGTGCCTATATTAATGTTTTTATGATTATGAAGAGTTGAAACATTTCTTTCTGAACCATGACGATCATTTTGTGTGTTGTCGAGTTATATTTGTTTTATCCATACAGACGGCAGCTGTGTCCGTCTGCTCAAACGCGATTGCAATAGTACATGTCTGCCTATTTTCAGCCACAGTAAAATACATTCATATGGTAGTTGTATCTGCACTTAGTAACTGTTATATATAGACAGATAGTCAAAAGCCGTTGCACTCAAATTTATTTCTGGAGATATTAACTAATCCACATATGTATTAATTAACCATTTTTCTATCAGGTATGCTACAATATAATTTTTAATAACAATTTATATATGAATGTATAGATTCATAATCATATTATTAGAGAAATTTATAATGTATGTTATATATTCATAATTATGTACTGCGGCAGAAAATTCATAATTATATACATACATTTACAGTGAATTTTTAATTAAATTGAATTTGATTAATTGACAGTTGATAATAACTTTTATTAATTATTTATGGTTTGAAACATTATCTATATAAAAAACGTACCCGTAAGAAAAAAAAAAAAACGTACCCGTTTTCTATTAAATTGAATTTGATTAATTGACAGTTGATAATAACTTTTATTAATTATTTATGGTTTGAAACATTATCTATATTATACGTAATTAAATAATGTATTACCAGAAATATTATGGAATAAATTTAGAATCTTTATTTTTATAATTTTGTAAAAAATGTTTACATAATTATGTATAATTATTGATTGGATGAAAATGCGTAGATGAAAATAATCTACATACAGGCAATTAGAATTTAGACATATATAAAATAAAATATATAATCTTGACACATCTTATTAATTAATTACATATTTAAGAGAAATAATTCCAATCATTTCTGATTAAAGAGAATCTTGAAAATTTTAGCAAATATATTTTTTAGTTTTATCAATTTTATAAATTGCTTGCCAAGTCTCTCTCTTCTCTAATTTCTAATTATAATTGTATACATTTTATTAAAGCTGATTTTAAAATTTTCATATTGCGCAGATATTAACGTATAATTCACAATGTAAATAATTAACAATTACATACATTATAAATGTCTTTCAAGATATTTTCTCAAATTAATCTCACTGAAATTATATATAATAATATTATGCTTGAAATATGCATTATGTGTGTTCCACGAAAAATTTAGTTTTTTATTTTTTCAAAACTGAATACAGTTTAATTGACCGCATGACTTTGGTTAATTCGGAGACTAATACCGTCGTAGTGAATAACATTACCTTAGATTCACACTGGGCGCATCGCTCGAGCATTAAGTCAAGTTAATCGTGATATATGACATGTTGAGCATGTAGAGAAGTTGTCTCGCCCATACTGAGTTACATCCTATATCTTCATATGTGTCGGCTTACCATTAGGTAGTATACACATCGAAACAGATAGTATAGTCTACTTGTAATACATACTTGTTCAAGGAGATTATCAGAGGTTTTTAAAATCTTTAAACTCTATATCTATGCAATCTTCATCTATATTTTTATAGATTTATAATATTAGGAGACAGGTGAGAGAGAGAGAGAAGTAATTAGTATATTTTCTTAAATTTTAATATTGCATTTATTTAATTTTATTTAATTTATCAAATTTATGATTTAATTCCCAATTTAATCAGATTAATTTTAAATTAAATTAATTGAAACACGTAATTCAATTAAATTTAATTAAAAAATTATTGCAAAAATGTGCTGTTAAAAGAATACTTGTGTATAAATTATATTATATACATTACCTTTAATGTACCTTTAACGTTATCTTTAATGTATAAATTATAGAACTACATATTAATAATACATATACATATATTGTTTTATATAAAATTTTTTTAAACTATATTATTCTAAAAAATATATGCTATTAATTGAAAAATATTAATGTGATTCTGTTCTATTTTTATATTATGTTGCTTTTATAGTTTTTTAAATATCCAAAAAAAATATTATACTTTGAAAATGAGTAGATGAGATGTGCGGGATCGATCGGTGTGAATGTAGCTTTACACTTAAAACGCGATCAATACTAATGCACACGCATAGTTTTGCGTAAAATGTTCGAAACTACATGTTGAGCTCGAAGTCAAAATTATACGAGATGATAGACATTTGCATTAATGTGTTCGCAACTGAATATTAATATAATTGAAGTGTATCGCAGTAGTTATGTAATTCCTAAAATGGGATGCAAGCATTTTCGTCAAGTTACATTCCATCTATTGTAATTTTATCGTATCTTTGCGTTTTCAGTAATAAGCAAATATTTGAAAATTATTAGTACATCATCGAATAAACATACTACATGATAAACTATTCATAAAGCTTCTACGGTTAAATGCAATTTCCGCAATACTGAACGCTTGTTTAACAAAAGAGTTAATCGATCTATACTTAAGATTAATAATCGTAGATTATAATATCGCGATATAAACGATAAATCACCCCAAATTTACTTTTAAATTGCTCTCAAGTAGTTTTAATCCAAGAACCGCAGATATTTCAATGTATCTATCGGGAAAAAAGGTCAGTTTGAAATTGATTAAAAAATTTGTGGTTAAAAACCGCACGGAAACCAGGATGCTGTGTACAAAAGCTCACGGCACCTCTCGATATCAATTGCTCTCATCCCCATTTACCATCCAGACGACGCGATCCCTTACCGAATTTCCTCACTCGGGAGTACGATCTAAAAGGCGAAAATCCGCGGTGTGCAAAGTCGGATCCCAACAGAGGGACGTGATCCGGAGGACAGAGCGAATAATTCATCGAAATCCGGCCGGATTTAGAGAGGAAGCCGAATTCCGGAACTATGTGGATGCCGAAGGGTCGTCATTCTCGGAGCTTTTCGTTCACTTCCTCGTATGCCATTAGTCGATACTCTCGCGAACGTCTCCGACAGATGGTCGTTCCGCCAAGCGAGAAGATGTAGTGAGAAAAAGGGAGGGGAGTAGAAGAAGAAGAAGAGGAGAAAATACCTCGATTTCTTCTTATGATTCTATATATAGATCTCAGGTCCGCTTTCTCCTCGTTGCTCAACATTAATATCGCTTCTTTGCGTGATCCTTCATTATGATTACACTCGGTGAACTCTCAGCTCACGATTTTCCTTCGCGGAAAACGCAGTTTCTACGAGTAACTTCGATGATTTCTTGTCGCAACGATATGGTTTTGTCGAGATGTGATCCCTCACTTATGTCTACGGATATGATCGAGACAAAAACTTGATTAAAACTGCTCGCTTTTGCCGTACAGCGCGTGTCAGATTTTTGCGCTTTAGATTATCCATAAGCTCGCGTCTCTATCATGCAAACATGTCTCTATTATGACAGAAACAGATAGAGAGATAGAGAAGCATTTCTTAACGTTTTAAGGTCCGAAGACATACAAAGAAAACAAAATTATATATTATAAAAACAATAATAGTCACAAAGAAAAATGAAATAATATATATAAAAAAATAAAAAGCAAACAGCAATGATTACAGAAACATAAAAAAGAAAAAATAATTAATATATAAAGAAGATAATTAAAAAATCAAATGTAATATAATGTTATAAGAAAACATCTTTAGAAAACAAAATTATATTTAAAAAAAGTAATAAAGTTAGAAAGTTATAAAGTAACAAAAAAAAGTTTTGAGTTATCATATATAATATTAAAAGTATATTATAATAAAATTTTATTTCTCATGCTTTATAGACATCGGAAATCATCGATTGTAATAACAAATTACATCATAAATACTTGTCATATTAAACATTGTACATAAATAAGCTTTGATACAGTACACAAAGCGCACAATATATCAAGAGCCGATTGCTCAAATACCGATTAATTTCTATTGTCTATAGCTCCGTATCATTTGGAGCGGCGCGTTAACAGCATTAATTAATCATTGGTCGAGCGACGGCCGTAGACATCCCCGAGGCAAATAGCTCGGTGCTACTTGGAATTAATTAGATTTTGCACGCTAGAGTTAACGTTGAAGGATATCTTAATCCGCCATGTTTCCGGTTGAACGTGCAGACGTATAGTGAAATCATCTATCTGCGTCGGCTAAGTCAGCCAATATGAGTATGATTGAACGATTGCACAGTATTGCGGAGTTTTAAGCCTTCCCCGTTACGTTTGATTACGTTGTAATGAAGTTCCGCCGGAAATCGCCGCTAAATTGAAAGCTACCATTCATGAGAATCTCCTTTAATTCTATACGTCACGTTCAGAGAATTCTAAATGTAAAATACTGAAATATATATTATACATTTTTATTTCCAGAGAGAGAGAGAGAGAGAGAGAGAGAGAGAGAGAGAGGTACATAAATAAATATATTAAAATATAAATTAATTTAAAATTGTTAAAGAATTTACATAGTAATTATATATTTAAAAAATTTCATATCTAGTACAAAAAATAATAATGTTTGTCTCTTATTTATAAATAAAAAAGAAATCCTTGGTTGAAGTCTCTTTTCGATTTCCATACATGTATAGTATCTTTTGGTCCTTCGCCATAGGTTATCACTGGATGCATGCAATCGACACGATAATTCGACATGTAATCGACAGGTAGCAGTCGATTCATCATGGTGCATTGACAGCATTTCAGGAAAATCCTTCCATCTGCGTTCCCGCTAGAATAACGCGATGTTTCGTCCCGAGAGTGAAAAAAAATGGCGGAACACTGACAGGTAAAATGGGAATCACCCATGGGAAAACATATTGTTGATTATTTTCCGCAAATTTTTTGCTATCGTCCGTTTTATTTATTTCGTTTTTTATTATTTATTATAAAAATATTTTTATAATAATACAAAAATATCGTTTAATTATATTTAAATTGTTTATAATTATTATCATTATTTATCTTTTACCTTGTCAGTTCAGAACTTCTAATTTTCATCGATGCTTTACACTTGATCTAAATTATTGTCATCAATAATATTTGCAAGTAATGTTCCATTAAGGTTTGTATACATTACGTTGTGTTTGCAACTCTAGTTAGCCATAGTAGGCAATGTTGTATGTTATTGATGTAAATTTGTATGTTATCGATGCGCAAATATGCATGATTAAATAGAATAATGGTGATATGCTCAATAAGAGTCATAAAAGTATTTGCACAGGACTAAGTTATATTTTTTAATATGTCATATCTCTAGAGCGTAAAACTTCGAAGTATGTGTAAATTACGAACCAGGATAGATTATTTAAAGTTATTATTATTATTCGAAATTAATTGAAAATACAATAATAACATTGTATTATTCATTTACATTCCTAAAATTTAATCTTGGAAAACTTATTAAATAAACTTTCAATTTCGCATACTATAATAAGTAGATTCGTAATTACCTAAAAATTAAAATATTAATAAAAAAAAGTCGTTTAGAAAGTAAAAATTTAACAATAACTTTATTTGTCACCTTTCCATGTTTTTTGTATCTTACACATGTTTATTATATGTTAATGTGCTTAATTGCTTAATGTGCTTAATGCTAAATAATTAATAGAGAACAGCTAACAGAAAGAGAGGCAAAGAAAGAGAGAAACTCAAACAGTAATAGCTATTTCTTAAAATTATCCTTTGTTCGCGATTCAGTCAGTCACATTCAAAGAAATCATTCCGGAATTGCCATTATCCTAAAGAATATATAATATATAAAGTGTTTTTTGGAATAATTCTTCTTTTATTATAATTAAATAAAATTAATTATAAAATTATACCTAAAATTTTTTTGAGAAAGAAGAATATTGTATAAAAATATTTTTAATGAAAAATTTCAAATCTTTTAAGTACTTCATGAATGTATTACAATTAAATCAATCATTAGATCGGTGATCTCATTAATTTATGATAATTAAATGGTATGCAAAGCGTTTAATAATATGTGGACATAATTACAGGAATAAATTCATGACATAAAATAAAGACAAAAAGTTCATTTTAACATTTACTATTTGACCTTGTTTCCGAGTTACAGACGTTTTCGTATTTTATTTTAGTTACAAATTAAATTAGCGCAGCACCTACACACATTTCATCTTTAGTTAACAGTAAACATCTTAACTTAAATTAATAGTAAACATCTGAATAGAATCAGCTAAGCTAACTCAGTTTGTAATGAAAATTAGTGAAACACGAAAATGTTTTTAACTTGGAAACAAGATTACAAATAAAACAAATATTTATAATATATATAAACTATTTTAATGTCCTTTCTATCTTAAATTAATTTCGAATAAATTTGAAATACGAAAGAGTACAAAAATTTATAAAAACATTAATTTTATTTGTAATCTTGTTTCTAATTGATTTTATATATATGTATATACAATGAAATGATGATCTTTTCTTTTTTCTCAATTCTGCAAAGTAGCACATCAAAGATTTCAAACTTATACATAATAATAACATGGTAGAGAAACATAAAGGTTTGTGTCACTTCACATATATATAATACTAAATACATATATATTTGTTTCAAAAAGTACTGTCATTTTAATTTATTATATTTTCTGAAATATGTTGCAACGAAAACTTATATTTGAAAAAATTTAAAAAAGATTTATTGTATCCTAATAAGGATGCTAATTACACCATTGTCTTGTATTAAATATAATCTACGATTGTGCTATCTAGAAGTTCTTTACGATTTGTTGGAGTTACAGTCTGCTTTCGACCAATGCCTGACTTGACAGAATTTCATCTTCGTCTATCGCATTGGAGATGCGAGCTTAGAAACACGCTTATTGAAAATTTTATTTGGTTGAGTTGTCGACACGTTTTACTCAATTGGCTGGAATTTTTATGAAAAGATTTTGAAGTATATATGATTTAATAACGATCGCGCTTATATGTATATACATGTAATATTAAAAATTATGGAATCGAAAAAATTGTGAAACAAAAGAAAATTATAAAAAAACAGTTCAATAAAATTTTTGCTGAATCAGTTACAAGAAAACCAACTTTGTTTTGGTTTGCTCATCCATCAATTCGCCGTGTATAATGAGAAGATTATTTCACTTTTGCTCCTTTTTTTCTCTCTTTTCTCTTTGTTCTTCTTTAATGAAAGATGAGTAATTTAATTAATTCATTATTAGAAAAGTGCCTTTAAAAGCCTTCGCAACTGTTAGTGCGCAAATAATGTTTTTATATAAGGTAAAAGGACACAATTCGCAAACAATTTAAACTATTAAATATATTAAGAATGTACATAACGAACAATAAAGTCGTCTACAAACATTTCGACTCTGGATTTAAATCCTCTTCAGTCTTACAAAGAGACTCAAATCCTCCTTTAATTTTGATGAGCTTTTAATGTTATTTTGTAGACGAAAATAAGAGACATTTTGTTATGTCCTATCGCACTTTAATGGAATAAAACAACTCTTAGAAAAAAATCGGTTTTTGTTTTCTTTTGAAGCAAATATCGAAACTCATCGAAACTACGAGAGATAGAAAAAAAATGTTTGAAATAAAGTTGAATGGTTTCATATACAAAAATAAACTTTAATAGTTTCAAGCCTTCATAATAATAATTAAAAAATTTTATTTAAATAAAAACATTTTTATTTACAAAAAATATATATTTAAATGATTTTTTTAAAATGATAGTTATTAAGACTTGTAAAATTCAACTTTCAAACATTCCAAACATTTTTTCCGTCTCTTATGGTTTTACAACTTCAAAAGAAAAAATTCGTTTTTTTTAAAGCAGTGTTTTACTCCTTAAAAATGCAATAGGGCTTTAAAAATTATGTATCGGATCTCAAAATCGGAGGGAGATGCTTGGATCCTTTCCCTTGTTGTTAATAAATATATTAAAAAGTCAAACATAACAGATAAATGAGAGCTATTATACGGTTCTCATTGTGTATGTTTTGGATTCAATTATTTTTTATTATTACTCTATACATATACATTATTATTGACATTTCGGCTGCTTTTTTCAGTCATCGTCGAGATTATAAATACAAAAATTACAGAAAATAATAGAAAATTGACAAAAACATTAAAAATTGCAAATTAAAGTAAATATATTATTTGTGCACTAACAATCGCAGAAGCTTTCGTAGCCATTTTTCTGTTGAATTTATGCTTGGAGCTACAAACTATATTCGTTTTGTTCAATTTAATTAATGTTTGCAATCACAATACATTTTTATGTATAGATTTCTCTAGCGGTATGGATATTGGTATTCCCTTCGACCATGTGGTTTTCAATAAAGTTCGCGAACTACTCGAAATTTGATCGATATAGAAAGTTTCGGTGTATAGGAATTGGCGCGCTTAGGACGGAAGTATTAAAAAGAGGAACCACGGGAATCTGTGTCGACAGAGGATCTGCGGCAGGCATAGACATTGATTAATCAATAGCGCAAGTGTTCAGTACGACGGAGATCAAAGAGCGTCAGATGCTAATCGGGCAAACTTGCCACTTTCATGCTGTTGAAGAGTTTGCGAAGTTGTGCGCATCTTCACTTTACGAAAGCTCTCTATCTGACGCTTTCCGTCTTTCTGTCTCCAGACTGAAGTGACATTCCTTCGCGTCGCTTTAATTTTGAAAGTGCGTGTCACAAAGATTTCTTTTCACATTTCAAAAATCAAAAAGGAAAGACGAGCATGACTTAAATAAGTTATTAAATTGATCTATTCACAAAGACTATATATGCACAGGGTAGAATTGCATCTGTCTTCATACATCTCAGTATATTACTATTTATAATACATTTATTTCGGAAATTTATATTAAATTATGCGTAAATAAACATATATATCATTTTTAGTTCTTATTTCTTATGTTTTTTTCTCTAAATTTTATAAAGTTCTTAATTTACATTAAGATAAAATATCTCGTTTTACAAGTCAATATTTGTAAAATAAACAATATTAAGGCTAAATATTTTATATGAAAAGGATAATATATGTGTGTGTTGTGGTTTAATATTTTACAAATTCCCGAAGCCATTATTGGTTTGTTAGATACGAGAATTTTGTTTAATAGGATTATTATAAACATGTTCATAAATCTAATATCAATTTTGCAAATTGAAAGATAAATTGATTTTGGTTATTTTAATTATTATTTTGAACTAGCAACATAGAATTCTAATTGAAAAAAATTAAACGTTAACTGTTAAGAGTTATTTTTATTAAAGTTATACATATATATCTGGGAAGGTACTATGAGCAGGTTTGGATGTTACATAAATGGACGTGATAAATACCTGATAATTTCATTTTTAAACTGCCAAAAGAACTGCACACATCAATAAGTACTGGGTAATAAAAATAAATCTCTTACCATTTCAACACTTGCACATTAAAAAAATCAATTTTATTGCCAACGCATATAAAACACAAACAATTTACTAAATAATAAGAATAAGATATTTTTATTCTTCAGTATAGAAGAATAAAAATATCAAAATGTGTCCTTGAAGTGCTCATGATATTCAATCCTATTCTATGTAAACGGCGCGTTCCACGAGAATATAATTTAACGTGAAATTGAATCGACGCTATTATAAGATTGTGGCTTACGACATCGCCAGCTTTTATTCCACTACATTTACCCCGTGTTGCAATAATTAAACGCATTCCGCGTATCCGATCGCCCGTTCTACTCTTTTTATTTCGATGTATACGATGTATATTTTAGCTTTTAATGAAAAAAGCTTCATTTCCCCCTTCCCCGCCGTCCTATTACCAGCAGCTCGTAATTCTAATAATTTGTAATTCTATCGTAGCGCTTTTCCAGATCGCAGTTTTTATAGCGCCTCCAAGCCGATCGTTTCCGCTCATCACGGTCCATTACCTTTTCTCGTAAATATCGTCTTTCGAGTGCCCGCAGTGAAAGGGATCATCAGCATCGCGGCATTGCAGCCGATGCATTCAACCGCGCGACTAATACCTATCCACCTGGCGGAAATTAATTTATTCTTCTCGACTCGCCACGTTCGATTCGCGTTTATCACTTCTGGTGCAAGCGTTCGCGGGGCATGCTCTGGTTTTACGTTTTCACGCAAATCCGACTAAACGAAATTCGAAAATTTCCCTTGCCTCGTCTCCTCACCCTTCGTAACTTTATCACTAAAGTTTATCACACAATTTACGGTAGCGTGTTTCACGTTACGCTACAATTACACGCTGCGATACATTTTTTCATTTATTCGACATGTTGATCCGGAACAAATGTTTCGAAATATTTTTAGAAATTAAATGGTTAAAAAAATCTGATGAGACAGATAAATGAATAGAAGAAGAGAAAGAATTTTTGTCAGGAGTTTTTTTAAAATCTTTTTCAGAATTTTCTATTGTTCGTAGCTTTTTAAATATTGTTATGAGACTAAAATTCAAACAAAAAAAGTAATGTTCAAACAGTTTGCACCATCTATGCATTCATACACAATTTTGAAGTTCGTTACATTTATCCACAAAAATATAGCAGCTTGAAAAGCAAAGATAACCGGGTATAATCTAAAAATTCTTTTCAGTCAAGAATTTATCATTGAAATTTATTGCATAGTCCATCCGTTATTACGTGCAGTCGCATATTGCACTGAAATTACACTATTTATGAACAGATGAAACTTGGAAGATAAAGAGCGCTTATTTTTGAATAGATTGCGACATACAATCGTACTTAATATTGTTATACAATTAAAAAGAAATTTATTTGATTATTTCCTTGTTTATTTAGTTATTGTTCATTTTTATTTTATAAACTCTTTTACACTTTATTAAAAAATAAATAAAGTGAAAGCGACCACATGTTTACATAGTCTCGCTTATTTTGTTATTTTAAATTGTTACGCGTGTAATCTAATCAAGGAAACACAATTAAGTACATATTGAGGGAGTGAAACCTTCTCTTTAAAAAAATTAATTTTTTTTTTCAAGTGAATATCATTCAAACCGTCAAAGATACAAAATATTTATTTTTATCTTAAGAACCACTTATTTACATTGATTTTAATTAAAATTGTTAAATAGTTTTAGAAATTAATAATAATAAAATAGGACTATGAGCCGAGCAAGATCATAATGTAAAGAAATTAAACAATAAAACGAATATATTTACATTATCATACGTTTCAAAAATATTTTATAACATTTTTGTAATAATAATAACTTCTAATTTCTAATTTTTTTTACCATTATTATAAAGTACTCTTGTAATCATTCAACTTTTATTTGAAACACTTTTTTAGATCTAACGTATACAATTGAACATTTATAAAAAATATGTATATTTTATTTTTATTTTAATACATATTTAAAGCTTACTAAAATCGAAAGGAGACACACTTGGTTGTGCGTTCTGGTAAATAAAATTTAGATACACTCTAGTCCCATAATCTATCGCATCATGGAGTTCCGTTCAAGTTTGTTCAACTATCGCCCCTTCTCGTTTGTCTACGATAGACTTTGAGTTCATCAGCTGTAAGACAATGTTTGCCTAAAATTCGAAATCGATATCACTACGACGCGAGTTTAGTTGGGAGCATAGTCAAGTAACTTCCCAATATACTTGCGGATGTGTCCGGAAATTTGACTCGTGCTTAGACCAATGTTATCAATGTTGTCAATGTTATCGACGTGGCATGGTTTAAATGAGCTACAAAAGCCTATTAGCAATCGGATCATTCGTTGCACTTTCGGGGCATAATGACTAGCTTTTAAATAAATAAACTGCAAAAAATGTAATTTCGTTTGCTATCGCAATCTTTTAACAAACAAATGATTTTAATATAGCCGCGAGGTACTTCTGTCGAAGGTATCTCTTAAATTGCAAATCCACTGGCGCGTTTCCGCTAAGTTTTTTAGTCAATCAAGGATTAGTCTTGAGAATTACGGAGCAAAAGCCGTGGAAAAAGCTGTCGTTCAATCGAAGCGTCGTTGAGCAAAACTCGATTTCAGATTGCAAAGGCATTCCATGATGAAAGAAGCGATGACAGTTCTGGGACTTCCCGTACATCTTCTGTCGTACTTTCCATCGGATACAAGTACCGTGACTTTCATCCATTGACGTAACCGGTTCGCAAGTTTTGCGAAATGGTTGCGGGAGGAGTTCCCAAGCGCTTTCATACAAGTCATATCGCGTGACATACGGGGTTTAGTCTTTCTCCGCCACAGTCGCACGCTCCAAAGGAATCCGCTGCGAAAGGGTATTTGTCAATGAATTCAAGCAAATGGCATGCAGACAAATGGATCTTGCGGATAGAAATCCGATAGAAAGATTTCTATCACATATTAATTCATGTCAAACGGTTAAGTTCTGTTAAACATGAAGTGTTTTAGCATTTTTAAAGCATTCATGAAACCGTTATTTATGAAAGGAAAGTTCTAAATTTTTTTACGAAAATTGCTTCTATACGATCATATATAGTTTAAAAACTTTTTGACTGAATGTTTTAAAAGTCTCGATTTAAAAGAAAAGCAAAATGTATGCTTATATTTTCTGTAAAGATATATAATAAGGAGCTTCTTAGTGTAAATATGTATATATAATAATATTTAATTGAATGTAATAAGCGTATATTATAGTATATTAATTATTATATATAATTATATATTAATATTTATTTTGTATCAATTTATATGTATATCATATTATAATAATAATTGTATTAATAAATGTATTAGCTATATTGCACCAATATCTAAATCAATTTAATTTACAATAAAATAAAAATTTTCAATTAAGCTTGTAATACCATCAATATCTGCAAAACCGCTAAAAAAGGATAAAAATTCTCTTCAGGTCTGGTTTTGCTTGAAAGACAAAATTTTCAATTTGTCAATACTTGTTTACAAGGAACAATCTGTCAGAATGCGATGCCTCTTGCCTCTCGCGTGACGGCTGCAAATCGCATACTTTACATGGACGACATAGTCCCCGTACGTTGTTCTATATTTCCAATAAACTTATGCAAATACGAGGCTACCTCACTCCACCCTGCTGATCCAAAGAATGCTAAACAACCTGTCGTAAGCCAGTTCCAACAGAAGAACGTCGAATTCCCTGGCGGAGCATTCGTGCCGCTTCACAATTTTCACGGCATTTATGTCCTTTGCCGTTTTCATCGAGAATTTCCATGACAGATGCCCGATTTCGCCGAACGATGAATAAATCCCCGCACTCGCGACGCAAACCGATTCTTCGACGTCCGCGATGATCGATGTTATTAGGCAGCTGTTTAGCCCAGGCATGCAATACACGTCACCCAGAGGTATAGGAACATGATTACGATCTTATCAGGAAACAGAATGACAAATTGTCCTTAACCCTTCAGGTCGGGTTTCGTAGTCTGAACTTGTGTTGAAAAAAAGAGCAAGCACGATTGCTTGTAACATAACGTATTGCTTTCAAGAAACTGGTCGTGTCCGTAATTAATCTTGATTAATCTTTCTGCTCCAAGATATTTTACAGTCTGTTTTACAAGGACAGTTTCCGAGAAAAAAAAAGAAAGAACTGATGTAAAATCAATCTCAAGATCTAATTTAAAATTCACTAATAAACACAAGATATATCAGGTGTTTGCTCAAGGAGGACAAGAGGAAGGCTCTCTTCCTAAATTTTAAGGACAAATTTTGAAATTATGAAATTAAATTATGAAAATCATTTTTAAAAAAAGTTAAACATTCATTGCCTAACACGTGAGTTATTTAAAAAATAAAAATTTATTAAAAATTTTTGAAAGACGAAAACTGTCTTTAAGTATTTTAATAAGTTTTGTGCGAATTTTTACCTCTTCTTAACTGAAATTCTGAGTACATCCATGACAATCTCAGTAAACACAAAATTACACGTAACGTACCTGTAAATTTTTCACTCAATAATATAACACATGTGTTATATCACAATTATATTATTGAGTGAGAAATTACAACTAATAGATCTACATATATCTTTGTGTTTGCTGGAATGTAATCGAGTAGGTATATTTATTATATAACGTATCATGTAGTATCGAAAATTCAGCTCTGGATTCGCTTTTACATGCTGTGTAGCCAAAAAGGTAATAGATAAAATTTTCACTTAATCTTTCCGTCAATGCATAATTTTTTCATTTTTTTTTACTACAATGTTTCACATTTTCGATTTAAAAATGTAAAACTGAAAACGATATCAAGTCTGTATAAAACTGTTCTTTGTTGTTCGAAAGGAGGCGTCATAACAAAAGTCGCACAAAAATATAAAAATTTTTGCAGTTTAAAATTCGATGTCGACACTCATGTATTGACAAAAGGATTAATTGCAGCACGTTTCGCTCAGCGTACGTTTTGCTCAGTGTACGTATTTGTGTATATTATTCCGCTGTTAAAACCGAAATTGCTATGTAATTATCAAGTAAATGTTATGTTAATAGTTCTGCTAGTAAATATTCAGAATGAAGGATTCTATCCACGACCACAAGCAACTTGGCACGAGCACAAACGAAAAGCAACCGCCGGAAATAACGTAAACTGATCGAAAGTTTCGCAACGTGTAATACTGAATTGAATGAGGCAAAAAGCTTCTAATGTGTAACTTCCTACCATCAAACTCCATCCATGTTTATCCCGTGACACTTTATCAGACTTGGCATGGTGCGATAATTGCCAAAACGTTAACTACTTGTTGCGCGACGGATTTCAATTCCAATTCGCGTTAGACGGAATCTCACTGAGCGAGTATAATCGATACCGGCATACTCGGATACGTCTCCGACGGAATTTATTTTGTGAAAATTTATGATCTCTACTTGCAGAATCCATGAAGCATCCAAGAAAAATCAATAGAGTATCTCTAATGCAGCAGTTTATAAGTGGATGGGCACCAGAAAGGAACAGTTTTTAGGATAAAACATTAAATGTGTGTGATTGAGTAAAGTTCTTATCTTATATTTAATAATTGTTACGTAACATGCAATTACATTTATATTCAATTCGTATTCGATTATATTCATATTCAATCAACATTCATAATTAATTTTTAATTTTTTATTTTTTATTAATCTGTAGGCTGCCGACATTTTTTCGTTAAAATAGTAATATTCTTCTCAAAAATTTTTTTATGTAAGTAACATACACATGGTGCAGAATATCAAGATTTGTGCAGAGCCATAAAAGTGGCTTTCCCGATAGTCTGAAGATTAAGCTTTTGATTACTACTATAGTGGCTTTCTACTAATTGATTTTTTTAAATAAAACGATACTATGGCAATTTATAAACAATCTGTAGAGATTAAAACACCGTTATATTAAAAAAAAAATGCTAAATTTTAATAACTCTATTTATTTGAATCATACAAGAACTAATTAATCTGATTTAACTATTTATTTCTTCACTGGATACATATTAATAATTTACTGTAAGTAAATGTTTATTTAGTACTATTCAAAGAAAAATGTATTAAAATTTGATAATTTTTTTTCAATGTATGGATTTTCTTATTTTTTATACTGTAAAGTAACTTTTTCAGTCAGGAAAAATGTCTAACTTTTACCTAAATTAAAAAAAATACCTAAACAGTAGGCAAAACGTTTTTATGACGTTTTTATGATGTCTTAGTTCACAACTTTACTTTAAGGGGTCATAAACCGTAAAGCCATAAGAGGTTGACCAGTCGATTATTTTTTTTTTATATTCGACTATAATTGCAGTCAATTTCTTACAGCTTTACGGTTTACGATCTTTTAAAGTAAGGTTGTGGACCAAGACTTATAGGGTTTGAATACAAGAATTATTGTAATACTTACTTAGACTTAAATTGTAGACGTAAGTAACGCACAAGCTTTGGCGTATGACGTGTAACTTATTGTTGTGTCTTCAAGAGATGGCAAAAAGTCATATGTCATGCGCCAAAGCTTGTGCGTTGCTTTCGTCTACAACTTAAGTCTAAATAAGCGTTACGACAATTCTTATGCTCAAACTGTTATGCTTAATTTCGACAAATGCTCTTACTGCCTGGGCTTCAAAATATTTACAAAAATTTGGGCAAAAGTAACCTAATTTTGTAGCATCTCGAAATCTTATCTCTACAATGCAGGGATGCCTCAGTTGCTATGATCTACAATTCATTGTTTCATCGAAAGAACATTATCGTTTTTTATTGGCATCCCATGGTTGCAAAGCTGCGCGTAAAGTCATATAGCTCGACATTCAGCCCAGCTGCAGCCAGAATATTCAGTTTAAACAATACATCATATGTTGATTCAACACTGAGAAAAATAGTTTGGTTGAAAATGGACAATAACGTTGTGGAATTCTGATTGATTTAATCAGAATCCTCTGCCTTATATTTTCAACCAAATCATTTTACTCAGTGAAAAATTTTGAATCCTTAGGAAGTTTAATTTATAGAAATCCTAATCTGTAAAAATCCATAATTTCATAGAACTGGTGCAAATAACGAAATCAGAATTGCAATATCGAGCAATCTTCTTTGTACAGTTACATTCAATGCGGAAAAGATCGTGTATTTGTATCCGCGGGGAGGTGGGCGACTTCTTATCGATTCGCACTATCTCGGAATGCGTCAGACCCTCTCCTACAGGACTTGCAGGAATGGGGAAGTGAAAATACCGATCGCGCATAAAGTACGCGCCGGACAGCTCTCTTCCAGATTAAGCGCAATTTCATAGCAAAAGTTTCTGTTGATAATAATAAAATTCTTATGTAGATGTCTACAATTTATTGCATTTTTTTTCATAAAGCAAACAAATTCTTTGTATTATTTCTAATTTCAAAAACAAATTAATACGCATTGGATCAGTGATACAAACAATAAAAATTATTAAAATTTCTATTAAATCATATTTTTGAACATAATGATAGAGGAAGGTTTAAATAACTTTCTCTCTAAAGAAAGACACTTGGCCTTTTTTCCTCCAAGTATTTTGTAGCGAAAGAAAATGTGATGCTTTGAGACACATTTTATCTTTTATGATAACTTGTTAACGCTAACGTTCGCTTTGTAACGATACTTATTACACTCTTATGCTAACAAACTTGCAACGAAGTAACGATGTTATACGTCTCTGTTTATAATACATTAAACAACACCCACCATAAACGAGATGCAAGATCTAAACTGCATTCTGTAAACTTGATCTGCAATGTACACTCCTCGAGGTGCCACAAATTCTTTATTAACACATAAAACAGTCCCGATTTTTTACATTCTTATAATATGCATCGCATGCAGACATTCACATGTTATTTTTAAAATTATCACAAAATAATCAATTTATCAGTTAAATTTGACGAGTTTGTTTGGCAATAAGCAATACACTTAAATAATAAATAGTAGATACGCTAAATTAATAAAAGTCATTTTGGATTTAAAATAAATTTTAATATTTATCTAATTTAATGGCAATGCGCGTTAAATATAAATTAATTTAATTTAATTTTTATATTTGTGCACATATAATATAAATATTATATAAATCCAGAGTTACATTGGCAAATATATATGTGTTCCTCTAATTTTGGTTCATAATTTATTGTGTAGATTCGAAATGATTATTATTGATAGTCATCAGACTTTATTTCTCAACTTCTATCTACGATGTATTTTAGTGTAGTAAAATATACATATCTTATTTAGTTCAACCGATTTAATTTTAATATATAATAAAAATGCTTTTTGTTAGCAAAGATATTTTATTAATTGCATTATTTGATTGAAGAGAGAGATAAAAAAAGAGAGAGCAATGTTCTGAATTATAATTATTAAATTGTCTCCTGCAAAAGAGAGACATTATATCCATCATCATACAAATCTGCTTCTTCATGTTTATATCCCAAAGAAGTTATCTTCTAGAAACGATTAATGAAATAAAAATACAGTCGATAAACATTGACAGAAATAAATTATTTTCTAGTACCTGGTGCATTCAATAGAAAATAAAAGCGAAACATTAGAGTAAGTATACGTGCATTTTAAAACAGTCGACATCTTTTGGTCATTTTAAATAGATAAAAGCTTTTCCAAATAACAAACGTTTCTCGAGTAAGGTAGTTTAATCGTCTAACACGCTTATAGCCTCGTAAAGTTCTGCTGCGGACATGTAGCAGGATGCAATTCCTCCTGAACTACGCGAGTTACTAACGTGCCATTTCTAAAGTTTCAAAGCTAGTGCGCTACAATTTAATGTATCACGTCGTTATTTGAAAATTGTTACATTAAGAAGATTGTTACTCTAAGATGTAGATTGAAGATTGTTACACTAAGATGACACACTTCCATTGCCAGTAGTTTTCATTCAAGTCCTCCAAGAAGACTTCTACTATTACGCTACTCAGTAGTTGCGTTGATTACCGTTTCTTGGCGTCTCGACGACTCGTCATCATTGCATTCGCATCAAAATTAGGAGAGAAAGTGAGAAATCAGTAATTAAATTATATTTAATCCTCCTGGAATCGGAGCTGGACGTAACAATATAATATGCCCCATTCTGAAATTATAAAGTATACACAACGTCAAATAAATCAATTGTTTTATTTTTACAAGTTTATAATTGGAAGTTTAAAATAGTCCATAAGAATTATAGCAGAACTGTATAATAAATTATAATTCTTCTTTTTCAAGTTTAAATAAACTAAAATTTCGTTACAAAATTTTATAAGACGTAAATAAAAATAGCTTTTTTCCTTTCTTATCGAAATTTAATATAATATTTATTGACTTTTTCACAATTTTATACATTATATAATCGTTACACAGATGTTGTCTCACAAAATGGATTTATATTCCCGATTTAAAATAATAATTTGAGGTCGACGAAAGGATGTGACGAAGGAATATATCAAAAATATGAATCTATGTAAAGTATGAACTCTAAGTATTTAAAACTAAATCGGCACTGTCATACCATTTTTATTTCCCGTTATCATCTGACATATTTGAGAAAGGAATTTTGACGTGACTCGACCATGGATGTTCTATCCGTTGCACACCGGTTATAGATACCTGAAACTTCGTAGATAACCGTCTAGAGCATCTCTCCAACAACACCTAGGCCGGATTAGTAGAGAACCACGAAAGATCTATGAGTACTTGTGGAGTATGTTTGAGAGCAAATGAGTTATATACCACTTACGGAATAATGCTCGCACGTAATCATAATACGACGTCATGATTTATGTTACTTCGCACACAGATTTATGTTGCGTTCACTATTTACGTTTCACACAATCATATAACACGATAGAGAAAAGAATCAAGGTATACTTTATCATAGAGCTATCGATCAAAATAAGTGGTCTAGAAATACAAAAAGATTATTGATTCGTTTGTTATCCTGAATTTCGACTCTTTTATATTCAATCGTGATATCATGCACGGAAAGAATGATTTTGCTGAAATATTTAAACGTTTAGTTATAAATATAAATCCAAAAATAACTTTGTTGGACTATTAAAATAATTTTGTAGGAAACATTATATGAGCAATGCTATAAAAAGTTTTGACATTTTCAAATCTGTATTCAGCTAAATTTTTAGATACTTCAGTTAAACTGTCCTTTCCTTGCATAATAGATTTATGGCTTTTCGCCTGTAAAGTTAGTTTTGTAATATCTACACAGTTTCAACTTCTTTGTTTACTTGTACAATCAAGTAATAAAAACGTCTTGACAAAATATGGAATGACGTAAATACATATTATTTGATATTATTCTCATAAATTTTTGCATACATACATTTTTTTAATTGACTACATAGAAAGAAAGACTTCGTTGAAAGTATTTAAAAATTTAGATTTCAGTATAGATCTAAAAATAGTTTTGTCAAACTATCAAAATAATTATGTAGGACGTTCAACGCTGGTTGCTAAAATGTCAATTTTTTTTGCAGCAATGCTCATCATTAAATATTCTACATAATTATTTTAATGGTTTAACAAAATTATTTCCAGGCCACAAAATTTTTTAATAATTTAGCAAAATCGGTCTTTCCGTGTATGCTTCTTTTTCCCTCACTAAGATCAAAGTTTCAAAGGAAGGAAATATGTAAAATGAGAGGACAAAAATAGAGCACATACACATATGTTTTTTAGTTCTTTTTTTATGAAACAATAGTATACAGATATCTATTATAAATTACATTCTTAATAATTCGTGTTGATGTTCTTTACAAGAAATATATAGATCGGTGAAGTCGTACCGCGTTCTCTTGTCGTAATTTGGTCTCACGTGATCCATTGCACGATCGCTAGAATTCTATTTAAACATAAGTCCCTCAAAGTGTAAGCTCGGCTTGAATGCTTGACGGTTTAAGTACCACGCGTCACATGTTGGTGATTAAACGATTTGGATTATGCGATACATTGACATATTTCATTTATTTGCAGTTAAAATTAATCAAAAGTTGATGGTGACAGGCAACGTTATCAACTAGAAAATGGAAAATTTAACGCTGTGGTATGTGTAATTTCGTCTGTGATAAATATATTAGCATCATTATTACATCGTGCATATTTAAATATTAATATAAAACGCTATCGTAATTTCTCTCTGATATAATTATTAACGAATACTATTTTCCACAAAAAAGAGGATCAGCTTTGTATTAATACGTTGTAAATCTCGGAAACACCATCAAAATCTTTTGCGATTTCATGTGCAACTCAATAAGCCTGTCGTCAGTTAGTAGGATTACAACTGAACAACTTTGTGGAAAATGCGATTCTGGGCTACAGAATTCTCGATTTAAAGTCCAAATAATTCGTAATAATGTGCAACTCGCTTAGACCACAAAGCAATTAAAACATGTACTTGTTAGTAATTTCCTAGATTAAACTTCAACTACAGTTTTAAACGGCGCAAACGTGAGACAGAGAAATGTAAAGTCAAATTATATGATGTTAAACAAAATGCCTTGTACAAATATCATCATCTTTGTATATATCTTGCCTGCAAAACATTCTATTCTTTTGAGTTTATTACAACCGTTTACTATTTGTGCATTCAGTTTTACATTATGCGCCAGCGTGAATGGTACATTTATTCATCTGTCGTAAATCATTGTTATCTCAATATCTTGCATTCAATAAATCTTGCTATAAAGTCTCGAGCCGTGAAAAAGCTAGAAAAGCACAATTACCATGTTCATTCGTTATTCATAACCAGTTTAAAAACTTGAAGCTCTATGTGCAGAGCAGAAGCATCTTTTTTTCGATGATAAATAAATGGTGCAAGTCCTATGACTGGTATTAGTTCATTCATATATATTTGAAACCATCTTAAATATAGTCTTAAGATATCATAAACCAATTAAACAGATCTAAATCTAGCATCTTAAAACATTATTTAAAACAAACTTAAAAAAAAGAACTATGACCGGCCAGTATACATATATTGTAACAATTTTGCAAAACAATATATTTATATGATGTATAAAATATTATCTTTCAAATTATACGATAAATAATAAGTTTACAGTGTTTAACACTAGAACTACCGGCGAATATTAATATATACTTATTAGTACCATTTAATGTATATTATATATTTAAAAAAAAACAAGATATGAAAAAAAGAAATAAATTAATGAATTTACAAATTACAAAAAAAATCACGAAAAATCTTAAAAAATATGTCGTTAAATAAATTTAACAATTCGCAAAAAGTAATTTTATTTTTTTATGAAAGTTCTAGTGTTAATAATAGAAACATTGTACGCGAATAAAAGAATATCTTCTATGAAAAATTAATGCAATTTTTCCTTTGCCAAAATATAGACACTATATTTTGCGCCGTTAAATTTTAGAAAACACGTATAGGTGATTAGGTATGATATAAATTAAAACTTTTGTATTGAAGAGGAAAGTCACCGATACCGTTTATATTTCTTGAACAAATGCTAAAAAAGTAAAACTTTGGAAACATAAATACAAACTAGAAAGTGTCTTCTATCAAATGATATAACAGTTTTTATAATACTGTTTGGAATTTGCAGTAATTAATTTTTTTATAAGATAAAGAAAAATGAGTATATGACAAAATGAGCTTCGAAACTGACATAGTAAACAGCAATATTTAATTTATAAAATAGAAAGAGGAGAGATATATGTCACTATATATATCACGACCTTCCTCTATAATGATATATATGACTAACCGAGATATAAGATTTATTTGTAATCTCAATGTGAGTTTTATCAAAATCAGCGTCTTATCAAATCAGAGCTTAAAAACTGTTTATGTTTCATGGGAGAAATTAATTCACTTTTTGACAAAGAATGTTGCAACGTATCTCTTTTATTAAATGCATTGTAATGAAATATATTAAAACATAATCACAACAATGCAACAGTTATGTTCCCGATTCTGTCTAAGCAACAATACATAGTGGATATAATCCTCAGTTTTCCATTTCCTGTAATCCGTTTTTTATTTCGTCGAGATGTTCATTTCGTTTATAATTAAAAAAACTCGTACTAGGTCATAAAAACCGTAATCGCTGCGCGAATATGTCGGTAATTCGCTTCGAGATAATAAGTAGCGGATAAGATCTTCACTGTAGCTCCAACACGCGGAAGAGGGATACGCTTAGTCCCATTCGTTGTCCTTATAACTATTTTATAGCGTCTATCTAACCGAGGGATGCGCGCAAAGAAATTTACGTCGTCCATAGAACGTGGCGTAGCTTTTTGCGTCGCGTGATCGTAAAGATGACGTTGTCCTGAGGATGAATTTACTTTGTTAATGTCCTCATCGTCATTTAACTCCAGCCATCTCCAGGCTACCATACATACACAAACATATCACGTTACGCGCGTTGTTTTCATTTTTCTACAAATTCGAGACTGCCTGAACATTCCAGGAAGCATGTTATACATACAGGTCGGAAGCGAAATAAAGACATATGCGCTTATATCTTGCGGTTTTCATATCCTGCATAAAATGAGTATCATATAGAAATAAGCTGTTCTTAGTAAAAGATATTGACCTTTATACTCGTTACAAAATTTTAAGTCAGCAAGTCTGATGGAAAAACAGAAATAGCGATTCGTTGCAACCATTTTGCCAATGCCTTCGCCGACTGCGAGCATCTTAAGAAGAACTGTAGCCTCAAGACATCTTTTCGCGAGTAGAAAAATCATAACTGTGTTCAAGAATACACGCGATATGGTAAAATTGAAGACAAGATAAAATATTGCTTGACGAATGTGCGCACGTTTACAAAGGTAAGATCTCCCACTTCTCGCATTCAACGTACGTATTATTCCTGAAAAGGAACAATTCTTTAACAACGCATTCTTCTCTTTCTGTATAAAATTACTAAATTCCATCCATATAGACCTGAAAGAAGGATTTAAATTAAGCGAACATTATATTAGAAAAACAAATTCGCAACAGCAATCAGTTGCAATTACTTAGTCAATATATTCGCTATCTAAAGAATGGATAAAAGACAAATCATTAAAAACAAAACTTTCAAGTACTTCATATACATACACCTCAAAAACATGAAAAACACACTAATGATCAATTTGATTATTTATAATACAAAATTTTCAAATATATATTATTTTACGTATTTTTTTGCAAGATATCTTTAGCTTTTCACGCTCGGGAAAAATGATAAGCATTTCTATTAATCCACACGTGATTTTAATTTCATTAGCTTGCCTGTGAAACGGCTAAAACAACAGTTTATTGACGCAATTAATTCGTCAATTTAGCCGAGGGGTTATAAATCAAAACCACGATTCAAAATGTAAAAGACAAATCATCTCTTAGAACTGCTCGCAAATACGGCCGAAACGTAGTATAAAATTTACACGGCTCCATCAAAACTGCAATGGAAACGGAAACGCTTCTTGCGAAAATGGATTCTGGAGAATTGAATGGCGAAGGGACTTCAGCTTGCGCAGCTGCAATTCCCTCAAAACTAGTCACAAATACATGAGCGCATCGCCAGGAAATCTCCGACTCTCACTCAGCGCAATATCGCGATACATTACGAATGAACTTGAAAAGACGGCGCTGGCAGATTATTCAATAATAATCGAAACAGGCGAAAGACAGAGGTGCACGACTAATCCTCGCCGACAAAACGCTCTCAAAGACTACTCTACATTGCGAGAAGCTCGAAATAAAAGTGATGTAAGCAAAGCAGCGTGATATACATAAAGTGCGAAAGATTTCACCTGTAAATTACTTTTCCTCCCAACCGCTCGGTGCAAAATAAACTTCTTGAGAAATCGTTTTTTATCTCTGTTATAAATATTTCTGGTCCAACTTAAAGTAATTCTATCCAGAAAAGTACAAAGGTTAAATAATGATGATAAGAATAGCTTGTCACACACAGCGTGCGTTGATGAGATATCCGTCTCGAATCGATGATTACATCCTATCTGTAGTAGTTTACATTCGATGTGTGAACACGTGTCTCATATTTATACATTGTGTCTGCTTCATTCTTAATATATAGTATATTTACATTTTATTTTACTTCGAAAGTCTCACGATTCGAGAGCTGCTTGTTACGGCCTGTTTATTGGACAGTTTATATTAGATCGGCGAGGTCGGCCGTTATCGATTCGTTGTAATACGCTTTATCGTACGACAAGAAGCCGAAACACGCTTACCAGGATTACGGTAAGTCGCCACTTAAAAGATAGACGAACGGATCTTCGAGATATACGAAATGTGTCAGAAACATTGCGTTTCTTTTAGTCCACGGATTATTTGATTAATTATAAATCAAAGCTAATTTTGTCCTTTCTTTTTTGTTAACGAGTAACTGGTACTTTAACAAAAATTTTGACAATATTTTAGATTTTAAGATATAATTTTGCTTTAAAAGACCCATTTATTTATATTCTAACAGAATCTTACTCGTATATATATGTACATACTAATATATATCTTTGTTAAAATATATATTTCATTTTAAATTAATGGAACGAAAGAAATATATCTGCAAAAAGTAGCAACAGTTCCGAAACATTTCGGAGAGTCGACCAACGCAATTAATCTTCTCATGCAAGGATTTACTTTCTTCAATTAGACAGAAAAACACATGAGCACCCAATTATAAAGAAACGTCTTTTGCTAAATAAAGTAGGAAAGTTTATGATAAGATAATAACAAGGAATAGCAAGGGAATGTGTATTAGAAAGCGTTATAATTTTAATTCCTAAAAGCTCTTGAAATAACAAGACTCTTCTTACAATGAGAAGACCCCAACCTTGTCATTGAAGCTCTTTATTGAAAGGACTTTAGTCATTAGCGTAGAAGTTTGCAGAACTTTCGGTAATCTCTCAAACAAGAACTTGTATCAATTAAACTATTATACATAAAGTAAAAGTACTCGACTACAGAGGTATGAGATTAAAAATGCATGAGAGGACTAAGAAGTTTAAGAAGCGATACGCCACGCGCGTCGATTACCTCACCGATGTTACGTGGCGTATCGTCCATAAATTGGTCAATTTGTCAGCCGATTCTTACGTGAAGAGATGCAAATACGCTTTCCTTCGGGCAGACCCTCGTGACGGATCCTTCCTATTAAGTCGCTCTCGAAAGCCTTTCCAAGGACTCTCCGTGCTGTACCGTGACGTTACACTGTACTGCACCAACGTTCGATAACCCTCGCAGCGGATAGATGTTGGGCAAACCATCCATTTAACGGTTCACTGAGAGACGCGATCACTACTCGTTCGGAATAAGCCACTCTCGAAGACCCGCGCCCTGTCAAATTTACACTGCGGTCGCTCCATCGACCGTTATTCCACGTCGGTGTTTCAGTGGCTTCTCCGCGCTGTCATGTATCCCCAACGTCACACAGGAGGCTGCTCTCCTCCTTGGACACGGAAGAAAGGAGCGCATTAACTCGTCCTTTCGAAGGGAAACCGGGGAATCAGCAGAACGGCGGGTATCAGAGGCATCAATGGCGACAGGAGCAACAGCATCAGCAGCAGCAAAGGGCTGCCAACCAATGAACGGCAAGGACCACCGGCGGATTTCGTGGGTGGATTTCGCATGCGGTCATTCATCACGTCGCTGGATATCGCCGCGCTGTTCGGCTCTGCCGAGGGACAGCTTATCGGTGCGGCGTTCATTGTGTCGCTGGCATTCGCGTTGTTCGTAGAATCCCGGGAACAGCGGCTGGCGTGATGGGCCAGGCAGGCAGCATAGGCGATCGCGTGCGGGATGTAGCTCTGGTCGACGCTACCGGAGAACAGGGCGTTCGCGAGGGGCCCGACGGCGAACACCGGCACGTCCTCACCCCCGTGCGTTGCCCAAGCCCTTGGTACGCCCGCCGTCTGTAATTATAGTCATTACAGATGCAATTACTGTGCCTAAATCGGATGGAGGGAAGGGAGAGATTGTACGGGACTTCCCGGTGCGTCTTGTAGAAGATATGATAGGATCGATAAGAATGCAAATAGACGAATTGAATCTATGATAGATGACTAATGAGCCATAAATTTATAGACTATTTATGGTGTCAATTCGTAAAATGAAAACGCGGAGTAAAGGATTTGAGAATTTAATTTTAATTGAGATAAATCACTTTTAATTTAATGCTCATAGGGAGAAAAACGGAATAAAATTTATATTTATACATTTCTTTCTTGCTGGATATTATGGTTATTGAAAAATCATATTAAAGATGTATCTCTGCAAATAATGATTGAAATTTATACTTTTCGTAAAAATAAATATATATGTATAAATAAAACTATTCAATAAGATCAATATTTATATTCAGTACAACTTCATAATTTAAACAAAAATTTTCTTATTTTATTGTGATTATTTTTTTAAATATATCTATTTCTTATTGAAATCATTTTTTATCCATTTCTCCACCGCTGCTAAACTTTATGTATTTGTAAAATTATCTTTGAATATAATATAATAACATAATAGGAAAATCAGAAATTTTTTTTATTTTATCCAAAAATATGTGAAATATATATCCTTAAGCTCATTTTAAAATTAGAATTTGTATTGAAATTCAAGCCGGATTTCTATTTATAATTATATCCTTTTATTTATAATTTTATGTCGTGTAATACAAAAAAGATTTAAGAAATTAGAAGTATAAACTTATAACGTTTTGAATTAAACATTGTAAACTTTCGAAGACGTTTAGGATCCGAAAGACATCTGTGTATACGACATTCATTGAGATGTCTCGATTTATGGTGCCTCTTGAACGTTTCATTTGAAATCATTTTCAAACATAACATTGCGAAATAAAAATTATAGTTACGTGAGAACATTAATAAGAATAACACGAAAGAGGTAATGTTATTGCTTAACAAATCGGTATATAAATAATTTGAAAATACGACTTCTGTACTATTCTATACACAAACAATAAATTATTGAAAATAATGGAAAGGATTCTATTAAAAAAAATGTTCAAAACTGTTTATCATTTTATGAAAGAACACTACTTCTCGTAGTTGTTGGATAGAATGAAGTATTATTTTTTAATAAAGCCGCTTTTATAACTATGGCTATATAAAATGTAGTAAAACAGCAATATAAGTCTTCATGGTGTTTAACATTAAATTAAAAAAATATTATAGCAAGAAACATCGAATTGTTACAGATACATATTATATGTGTCACGTCTGTAAATCGCACATAACATTTATTTCCCTAGAAAAATACATTTATATTTTTTTATGTGCAGGAACATATTTCATAAATATAATCTAACTCGTAAAAGACAAAAGAAATTTTCGTATTAAAATATTGTGTAATTAAAAATAAAATAAAATTAATACCACACATAAATGAAAATATATTTCTTCTTTAATTAATAAACCGAAAAAAATGTTTAACTGTGTTAATTTTTATAGTCATTTTTATATTAAAAATTTGTGAAAACGATATGATTACGTTTTGCATTTGATATAAGATAAAATAAAATATAATAACAATAAAAAATATAATAATTAATAAGAAAGAATTAAAGTATTATGTTGTTTACATCATACTCTACATATAAATAACATAATATATTCTCAAAGGATATTTACATACGATTGAAATACACATTTATTGATTGAATGCTTTGGTTCACTTCGAACCATCTTTAGTAATATATCCGATAATCCATGTTGTTACATGTAATCCGATAATTCTTGGTAAACGTATTTTCTACATTCTAGACAAAGGATGAGTATTTCCCTATTTGCTGGTTGAGAATTGCATTTGTCTCTTCGCTGTTTAATCAAGTGACACCCAGTGAGAAATGATAATGAAATCGACATCGAATTGATGTCGATTTGACGTCAAAATCATCAATTCTACGTCGATTCCATTGTCATTTCTCATTGGGCAAAACCTAGCTCTGTCTCATTAAATCACAATACCAATGATTTGCAGCATCACTCGTCAATAAGTATCAAAACGTTTACAATAAATATAAAAATTGAAAATTAAAAAAGAAAAATAAATGTGCTATCCTTTAATGGAAGTCAATCATGTAATAAACTGTCTATTTTAATTTTGAGAGCCACGTCAGTACGATATTTTGTGTCAACAATTTGTTCAAGCAGATTATTCGTTACACTCACTTAACTTTTCATTGTATTGATATTTTGTTACATTTCCTAATTCCTAAAGTAATTTCGAATTTAGGTATTCTAGAATCAGTAATTTCAAGAATTGACAGAAAAAGACTGTTCTTCTTTATCTTCCATTGTAATTCGTATTGCTTTAAAATTGAACTTCTTCCAACGGAAACGGCGCACATTTTAGAATTAAAACGAGAATAAAATTAAAACAGCTGGTTCGAAAAGATATCGCCGTGAGTTTCAACTACGACCCGCTGCAATTCTCTCTGCATTTTATTCCGCCTGCGGCTACGTGGTGCGGCTCAAATGAGGCGCACTGTTGCAGTGAAAAAGGGAATTCTCTCACAATATTTCCTTCTCGTCGAGACACCGTAGACCCTTTGCCGCGATCTCGCCTCAGATGAAAGGCCACGGCACGTCGTGAAGTAGTACGGTCGATCCGGGAAGAAGTGGTTTTGAGCAATGAGGATTGAACAAAACTTTATGCCCGCAGGAGAGACAACAAGTGCTGAGAATACGGTTGGAACGATGACGATGCGAGGATGCTTATTTTATCTTCCTCTTATTTTTCTTAGCTTACGTATATTCCGATGAGCAAAAGTTGCAAAAGAAATTACAATCGATTCAATCAAAATCAATTTGTAGCGCATTAATAAACGTCAAATGAGAAAGATTTTCGATTTATCTTTATTTTCATGTTGCGAACATCCAGTATGATGGATACGATTTTCTTCTTTTTCTTTCCTCTTTTATAATACATCGGAAAGTGTAGTTCTAAAAGCATTGAAGTTGTTACCTTGGTTAGACATATTCTGGATCACATGATTAAGTAAAATCATTAAATATTTCTATATTGAATATTTCTTTTCAGACATTGTAACAGTTTTCGATCCAACTAAGTAAGATTAGAAACAAACTATTCATACAAAAGACATTCAGTATCAAAAGCAAAATATCAATAATTTCACAGAAAGTATTGCTGGTCTTGACAAGGATGCAAAAAGAATGCTCTACGTTCATTGAAGTCTGTAAGAATAGTACAAAGAACGGAGTTGTGCTTCTCCTAAGAATATATACAACTAGATAGAAACATTATTCTTATTATAAACTTGTCAAAGGAAAAAAGAGAGAAAAGAAAAGAGAACAAAATATAAATTTCACATTGCAAATAATAAATAAAAAATTATAAACGCGGTTCCTTTTAGCTCAATTCATTCTTATAAAAATATATAAATAAATTGAAAGATTCACAGGATAACAAACGCGAAAATAGTGAAACTAAATTGCTGTTATTTTGTAAAGTATGCAGAGTAAGATCAATTGATCACTATTTTATAAAAGAACATCATTTTTATTGGTACATGATATAAGAAGATACATGTACAAATAAATATAATAAGAGATTAACGACACAATTCAGCTAGTTTTTGTAGCTAAATAAGTAAATAATATATAAATATATAATACATATTTTTATAACATACACATTCGAATATTAACTGTAACAACTTCCTTTTAAAAATTTCTAAATAAATTGTTTTTATGGAAATGTCTGTTTAGTTAAAAGTAGTGTTTATGTTAAAATTTTCTGAATGATTATTACATAGCTATGCAATTAGATGCATTTTTGGCATTTTTACAATATTTATTTTCACAAGCTTAAAAATGTATATTTCTTTGGAGTTACAACAAAAAAAACATTTACTCTACAGAAAGATATTTAATTCATTTCATTTTACATTTCACTCTATACAAGATAACAGTTATTTAATTTTAGCAACTTTCGGTTGTCACTCTGTGACATTCCATATGAAAAATTCCAAGAGTACCTTTCTCACGAAGAGTACTCGCCCAGCAATAATCGTAAGGCGAATAGTTTGTTGAAAATAAATAGGTAAAAAAAAATTCCTCCGATATTCGCGCATTTCTCAAATCCTGCCACATCCACGCGTCCTCCTGAGAGAAATCCTGCCAGTGACGATGATTGCGTAAAGCAACGTCGAGCTGCTGGGTTCACCGGAGCAGGATGTAACTGGAGAAATGGCGTCTTAAGGAATTATGGTCCGTCGGGAGAGCGTTAAATATCGTACGGAGTTAGCGTTATCCGCCATCAGTACATCCCGAGTTCGGTATTTCTATTGGGTAATGCGAAAACTCGGAGATATCGTAGAGCGAAGTATACCTCGTGCACTTTATTCTCAGCAACAAAATCTATGGAATGGACCAGGACACTAAGCGCTTACCGAGATAAACAAGAGGATCAGATACAAAAGAAATAATAGCTATAACCATTACATTTACTAAACAAACGTCTAACACCGTAACAGATTAGATCGAATTTTTAGCTCGCTTATACTGCATACATTTATTACGACATCAATTATCGTATAAAATTTGAAAACTTTATATTTTTCGGAAAAATGTGAAAGTCACATTTGTAGCTCTGTATTTCTATATGTTTAGCATTGCTTCTCTCTCACTCTTTCTTTCTTCTAAAACGATAAAAACAGAAAGTATAGTATTTATCAGCGAATATATAATAGTTATACGGGACAGAAAATTCTGGTTGCGCGAATAAAGAATGAAAATGATTGTTTAAGATATTTACAAGAGGCGGCTATTTCATGCGGGGTGAACACCCCTGCGAGCCGAGTAAAGTCGATCGTGCGGGGTGGAACAGATTTGTACCAGTTTACGCTACTGCAGGAATGCAGAGAAGTGCAGGGCATAATACGAGGGCGAAAGAAATAGCGCAACGCGGAACGGGCGAGTTATCGAAGCTGAAAAATTCTCATTAATTTACGCGCTATATCCCGCGAACGAAGGGGAGTCGACGTCTACTAAATAGCTCGATATCAGCTTGGCACGGTGTTTAATTCGTCCTGGATATCTGAAGCATTAACTCCCAGCATTATGTAATTGCAGACATAAATCACTGAGGTGGGTAATAACGTACCTGCTTTTTATTACACCATGTCGGTACATATAAAATGCGAGGATAGATAAGTCCAGTTCCAGCGTAGAATATTTTTACAAAGTAAATATATTTCAATTTGCTTTAATATCGAGCGCGATACGATCATTATTCTCATAATTAGCGTAACGACACCGGCAGTTTTTTTGTTAGTTAAAAATAAGAAAACATTTTGTCATCATATCATAATAATTCACGAATCAAATTCTCACAGATTAAAATTAAAGTACAGAGACAGAAATAAATAATAGGAAGCATTGTTTACCATTTAATTGTACAAGTATTCATTAGTCGCAAATTTTGAAGCGTTCCATATAGCGTATCAACGGGATAATTTTACAATATTGAATTTTACTTTTACAATGCTTTGTAAGCTGTTTCAATAATACAACTAATTTCAAATTATAAAAATTCGTATTATATATTGTTTCAATATCATTATTAACCTTCCATCGCATAATTTTGTTATAGTTCGTTTAAATAAATTAATAATTCGTTAAAATTTGAAGAACAGATTACGGAGATGGACAGTAACTCTGAGTCATTCATATTCTCGAGATAAACTGTTCGATCGGAAATTAGGTCATTGTTTACTTTGGCACTATCGCATACACATTCACTGCATATGTACTTTGTATTATGGTCACGAGATTTGCTGCTAATACCGACTGCTGGATCCAGATTTACGCGCTTAATGCATACCTGACATTCACCGTGTAAATCACAATCTCATAAAATGGGGGCAATCTCCCTATGTAAAATACGGACACTTCTTGTTTCGCGTGATATCGATTTATATACGAATTTACGTTTACATGATAGTCCGTAGAAAATGCGACCCCGTTCGAACAAGAGTCTACGTGGCACTATTACGCGATACTATCCTAGCTCAAACTATGTACTCACAATGGCATTATATCGCACACATTCCAGCAAACATAACGGTAAAGCATGCAGATTACAATGCAACTTTTCAAATAGCTAAACAACGAAACTAGTCACAAAAGCACAATTTATATTACAGTAATAAAAATTTTTTTAACTTACACACTGCAATATGCATGCCTTTTTAATTATTTAATTACACGAGCTTTAAAATAAATATTCTTAATAGGCAATAATGCAAAAAATAATATTGTAAATCATTCATAAAGATTAAGGTCGTTTAATTTCTTTTTTATTCAAACATTGTTAAAATGTATTGTCTTCTTATTTCTACCATTATTAATCTCTTAAAATCTAAAAGGTGGGATAAAAGGTTGTAAAAATAAATGCATTTGACTCACAGATACAAATATTAAACAATATTAAAGCAAATTTGCAGATTTAAGCAGTCATTGTACGGAAAGGTTTTGCTAAAAAGAGTAATATCTAAAAATATAACTAAATACAGATCTGAAAATATTTTTTTGGACTATCAGAATAATTATATAAGACGTTCAAACTGGTTGCTAAAATATCAAAACTTTTTGCAGCATTGCTTATTATGTTTAAAATTCTTTAATAATTATTTTGAAGGTCCAACAAAATTATTTTCAGGTCTCTCTCTCTCTCTCTCTCTCTACATCTAACTAAATGTTTAGGCACTTCAATATAATCATTCTTTTCATGTATCTTACATTTTTCTCACATAATAATTCATCATCTAACATTCTTCTGTGATGTTCTTATTCAAACTATTGAACTTAAGGTGACGAAATGTCTCGTTTTCCTCTTTACAACTTATAAAGATCATCGGTGAAAGAGGACAGACAGGTCAACGTAATTTATCGCTCTAATAGTCATTCAGATTTTAATCACTTTCTTCTTGGACCACTTATCGCTTATGACGATTCACTCTGACGGAGCATTCCGAGGAATTGAATAATCATACCCGAGAATCACACCGCCAGATGATACCTTTATAACTTTAGAACGAATTTTCCTCAATGCATTCCGAGAGTGCTGTGAGCGAAAAGATTGCGCGAATTGTTACTTTGTAATCTCAAAGAGCAGGATTTTAATATTGCAAATACGCAATAACAAGCTTTGGATAGAGTATATAAGAAAGATAATCTTTTTAATTTTTAACGTTAAATATCTCAATAAATAAAAATTCAACTAAAATTGTTTTGAATTAAATTCAAAAAATTTTCAATCCTGACACCGTTCTAATTTTTGTTTTTTTAAACAACCCAGGTGTAAACCAGATGTTTTGTAAAAGATAAAATTTATACAGTTGAAGAATATACTATAGACAGTCACATTCTCTGTTAATCAAGATTAATTTACAGTAGTCTCGTAGTGACATACTGGTACACAGTATATTATATTTAAATAAGGTAGTAAAATCGTAATTATACACGGCGTACCGGATTTGCGCGTAAAATTTGTTAATATCCACACCTGCCGCATCGAAAACTAAATTGCTATACGTACGAGTTTGGGATGATAATATAAAGTGAAGTGTGAATAAAGCGCGAAATGATCTACCCCAGTTCCGCGATGCAACTCAGCGTCAAATAATATCCGTAGCGTAAATATTCAGGGAATGCTAAAATGTCTGCTCGATATGTTGTAAATACAAAATGATATAAAACTCGGCGAATACGTGAGAAAACACAGATAGTTATGAAACACATAACAAAACATTTTTGTTTACAGATTAGTATGAATTTAAATCTCCATATAAACATATGATATGTGGAAACCTGTAAAGCAGAGAAACGCGCGTTCGTGCAATCTAACATAAATTTGATCGAAAAATAAATATAAATTTTATGGAAAAGCTATGTCAGCGAAGAGAATTAAAAATCAATAAATGACAAACGTAAATAGAATAAAATATATAAATAAATAAATATATGACACTAAATAAAACAGTCGATGCATTTTATTGCACTTTTAACAATAACTAGACATGTGTCGCATTTTAAATTTCTTTTCATATACAATTCATTTAGCACCAATTTGAATTAAAAAAGTTATTTATCGCTGAATTTTATGGACGAAAGAAATTAATTTTATCATAAAAAAATAAATTAAATTAAATTAAACATTTTCAAAGATTGCTAATATTTGTACTATAATATATGCAATCTATCTATCAAGTAATTAAAACATAATTCTAAAATTAATTTAATTTTTAAAACATCTTAATATTTGAACTGCAATATTCCTGAAATTAAATTATTATTTAAATTATATTTTATTAATGTTTTTAAATTTAATAATTATTTCACACACAGAGTAGAACAATTTTTATGCACACCGCTGAGAATATCATTACACCATCATTATGTACATCTCTTTTAATATATCCGTTTATCACAATAAAATTTGCCTCATGTTCGATCGTGTAGCCCGTTCATTAATTTTACGGCAAGATTAAAAATTCCTAGCGCCCATCGAACGCGGTATTTCAGGATACTCGAGAAAATGGTTGGGGCTAAGCACTAGGCAGTCGGAAGTGTTTGGCAGAATATTTCACGATGGAACAGCGATGGTACGTGATGGATTTTCGAGCGCGATCTCGATTTCGCCACTCGATCATTCTCCGATCCAATAAACACTGGAACTACCTTCCGCGCGTACGAAAATGAGAATGGGCCACTCTTACCTGAACGGAATCTTTCCCAGCTTCCCGTAGAATATTTCGCGGATGTATGTAACCCGGGCCGTTGCTGTAGAGCAACGTTGTGTAGGGCTGTCCGTCAACGTCCGACACCTTGCTGTCGGAGCCTGAGGAAGAAAAAGAATTGATTAAGCGATTCGTCGGTGGAATTATTGATAAATCATTTTAGGGATAAATGACTTGAGAGGTAAACGAAACTTGTAACTTTACTTTCATCAACACGATCCGGTGAGATTTAATGCAATCGTAAGAGCCATCAAAACTGATTTAATTTCGTGCCCGAGGCAGTTCAAGTTTCTCTGCTTGTTAACCCTCCGGAGATTACGTCAAAATCTATAACATGGTTACTGACGTTGGGTCTGTAAGACCAATTTAATTTATGTTTATTAAACGGCATTAATTAATTTCAAAGAACCAAAATGACATAACTCGTACAAAAAAGAATGAATACTACATTGGGAAAAGAGTCTAATTGCATTAATTAGAATTATGGTTAGTAATAGACAAATCACATAGAAATTTCAGGTTAAATCTATTAGAATTTTAGTTTAGGTAGGTAGAATCCTGAAGTGATCTTCTGGTACATACATTTTCAATCAGAAATTTATCAGTCAATGTAAGCATATTTTAATAAGAATAATCTAAGAAAAACCACACTAATTATTTGTAGAAAAAGTGGGTTCAAGTTGAAAATTGTGATATTTTGTAATTCATAGATGTGTGTGCTGCATGATTAAAAATTTCCACAAATCCAACTATAAAAAATAAACATATTTTATATAGTACCGTTTGAAAGTTATTTTGGGTCTAATTGGCACGAAAAGTATGTATATATAATATAATTTGTTTTTTAATTGTATGTATATGTATATAATATAACTATACGTTTATCCATATGTAGTACGTAATAATATCCGACGTACTAGTATTAGATACTAATGGAACAGCCATCGAATATATACATGTACATATAATATCGATACGTATACATCTACATCAGTCTTCCCTGCGCACATACGCTGATATAAATTCAATAATGGAACATAGTTATATAGGTATTTAATTAAATAAATACTTACACAATAAAAAAAAAACAAACTGTGCACTGTAAATAGAAATACCGTTCAGTACACTGCATTGTTACATTTATCAAATTATATTCAATTTGAATTATTTTTAATCATTTCTACAGGTTGTAACTCCTATTCAATATATATATATATTGTTAATTTAATTAAGACAATGAAATTAAATAATTCAACTTAAAAAAATGTATTATATTTAATACAAATCAGTATAATCGATATAATCGGTTCATATTTTATCGGAGACTTTTGATCAGCATCAGGACTCACTTTTTCTATGATTAGTGAGAGGTTCTTTGCAGTAACATAAAACAATTGAATTGTTTAACATTTTTAACAAAAAAACATTTATGATCAAGTAAATCCAATAGGACTCATCGTCAGCTCCGGAGAATTAAGAAAATTACATGATCTTGTGTACGTTAAATACCAACGTCTGCGGAATGACTTTTGGAAATTGCCACACTTTCGGACATTTCCTCGACCACAACGGTAAACTTCATTCGCCAAGTTTCTCGGGTGTAACACGTTTACTTTATTACCATCAACGGGTTGCTATTATGTGGCGTCGCCCGAATGACCTCGCCAAGAACGGACGGATGTTTAACGGTAGAATGGATGAAAAAAGAGGAGGCGGAGAAGAAGATGTAGGAGGCTATGAGGCAAAGGGATGAGTAAAGACTCCGGGACATGCCCGGCGGTAGATATGTTTTATTCAAGGAGCTTTCTTCTTCTTCCGCGCACAACCACCTTCAAAAATAGACCACTACCGCGTGCCGTTTCAGCCTGTCCGTCGTTTAACAATGTATAATTTAACCGTTTATTTGCCCGCGCAAACGCGTGGCGTTCACTCTAATCGAGACGGTCGGTGCCGCTTCTCTTTAAACTTCTCCTCGCATTTTACACCCGATAGACTGAAACACTTTCTTGTTTCGTCGAGTAATTGCACGCTTGTTGCCGCTACACGTCATGACTTTTGACTGATGTGCAATACACCTACTGTTTCGCGTGCCACGGTATACTTCACATCGGCCGACTAGGAGTAACGAGGAAATCACGGAGAAAAGGAAATCATTCATAGTGATTCGTCAATCTGTTTGTTAATTTTATGCAGGTCCTCGATAGAACAAGGTAATTGTATTTACCATTATATCCTGCTCTGCAAACAAACGCGAGATTGTTACGAAATGGAGAACAACTTGGATGAAGTTTACTCTTCAAGCATCGAGAGACGGGTATCTTTTACTTTGGAAGCGATAGACGTTTTAAGTATTAATTGTTACCGGCAATGGACGAGTTACTGATTTTTACAAGATTCTTAAATCCTTAATTGAATTTCGGATCGATTAGATCAAAATAGCTCGCTGATAAGGCTGTTGACTCCGCGAGAAAAAGAACGGACGACCATCGTTACAGCAAACATCTCGCGTCTCGCTGATGCTAAGTACTTCACGGGGGGTAGGTTGTAACACTTTAATTGCCCATCTGTAACGTCTGACCCGACGTGTAATACCGGCATCGGGATAGCGAAATGCGCCGCTACTTCAGGCTACCCGACAACGTCCGGAACGAAATGAGCCTTTGCGTTCCTTTCAGGCGCAGTTGGAACTCACGAATTGCACGTTAAGCGGGAAGTAAAGGGAGATCACGAAGTCAGCGAAGTAATATCCTGCAATCTGCCTCTAGAGACATTGTAAAGTAAAGTCTGAGATAAATGGATATACGTGTGAGGGCGAAACTATCGGTCGGAAAACCAATAATCTTTGGTCGCTATAAATGAGTTTTGTGGAGTTGTCTATGCTTATAAGAAAAATGTATATAAAGTGGCGATCACGTCAATAAAAATACATATTCCTTCCTTATAAAATCACATGGTTCTTCGCAAAATTAAATTGTATTTATGCTATTATTCAATAAAATTGTTTGATACACTGTTAAATTCGTAAAATCAAATTATATCTAATTTTTGAGTTATTTTTATTTATTTTATTGTAGGTCGCTACTGTTCCTATACTCAATACGATCGTTTAATTAAAACAATGGAGTTAAATAATTTAATTCAAGAAAATTAAATCTGCCTCAAATTAAATTTATTATTTGCAAAGTGAATATGCGTTAACATGAACATCATTTATTTCGAAGCTAACCACAGAAATGTATTGATTTATATTTTGACACGTATAGAAATTAAAAATGATAAAATGTTATTTAATCAAAGAGATTGAGTTACCGTTGCTCCTTTAATCTAACAATGTAAAACGATTTGTAGTATATGGAGTAGTTTTCTTGTGTTTATAAAAGAAAGGCACGTATCCAATTTAAAAGGAAATAAAGGATTATAAGCCAAGCTAGATTCAACGTTACAGTTTTTATATAACAGTTACAATAATAAACTCTAAATTATTTACAGGCTTTTAAAAAATGCTTACTGTAGTATCGATAATTTAATTACTGATGCTTATTATAGCATCAATAATTTAATTTCTCAATTTAATTTGTGATGTTACTACTCCAGTGGCAGTTTAGGACTGTGCTTCAAAACCGACAAATAATCGACGCACAGTTTGCATGAAGCTGAAATTGTATAAATCCACAAAATATATATTAGAACCACTTTGACCGGATATGGCATTTTTCACTCATAGTGAATAAACTTTAAAGTTGAACATCTAGCTTAACCCGAAACCTTTTATTATCTCATTTTGAATTTTATTCTAATTGAGTCGCTTATTTATTGTTTTAAACAAGATAACACTAATAAAGCTATCACTTTCATAACTCTTAGAATACGGATAGAATTACAAGTTAGATTGAAGAGAAGAAAGTTATAATCCACAAAATGTAATACATCAAGCGTGGTCTCCATAGGTTAACTGGCGCTATGCTAAGAACGAAGAACAGGTAAGTTATTTGAGCAATTTGAAGCCGTACAACCGCCAATTCCCGGCTCTCCAAGTTAATCAAGCCAGAAAGAAAGCTTAGCGCCTATTACATTGTTTCACTCACAGTTAGCAAATAGCAGAGAGATACAATATGGTGGTTTATTCTCCCTCGGTATACATACAGATCTTTACTTCGGTCGTTTACGTAGCACTCTGTACTTTAGAATTGAATAATACCCGATGTGTGCTTCGCCTGCACCTCGTGTTATATAAAGTTACTTGATGTAAAATTAAGGACGTCGACTATGAAGAGCGACTCGCATTCGTGAAGTGTAATACTATGCGCAAGCAATTAAGGACGATCCTTTTGCTACCCAAGAAACGTCCTACGTTGTGTCCACCAAGTTTCCTACCAATTATATTGAAATATGATCATGGACTGTCCTGCCACAGTAATACCTTGTACAAAATTGTTAAGCCGATTATAAGCTGATATCGTGCTATTAGATATTAATTAATGCCATAAAGTGTCATTAGAGACCACTCCGAAAAGCAAATCCGTCTGGCGGGTTTACACGAATTTGATTTCACGCGGCTAATAGCAATTACGACATGATATTTGATGGTGTGAGAAAAAACATTTGTTTGAAATAACACTTGACACATTATTTTAACTCTAAATAAATAAATGTAAAACAATAAACGTTCACTCTTAGAAATGAAAGTGCCGGGTAAAAAGATGTATTTATTATAAATATTTATTTATTTTGAATTTATATATAATATCAAATTGACAACTTTTATAATATTTTGCACGCTTGCAATTATTTTCATTTTACGTAAATAACAATAAAGGTATTAATTTCGTAATGCATCGTGATGGAAAATTTGTAAAAAAAAACAATCGAAGTAGATCAGTCGAATTTGTTATAATACGAGTATGACTGACCAACTCAGTTGAGAGAGCCATTATCCTTATAAGTAAAATATAAATATAAATGAAACTTTCCAATTCCATTACATTTATAACGTATTTTGCGCGTAGTACCAAACAAACAAACGTAAAAGCATTGTGTTTCAATCAAGTTTGTAACCGAGGCTGCAATCAAACGTTTGTAACGAATGCTCGAAAAATCGAGATCTCGAATAGGGATTTCACGAGTGAATCTCTATTCGTCTTAACGCTTCGTGATCTTCGTGAATCTGACTAGCAGTGATATCGCCAAGTCTTGGATTCGCACATAAAAGAATTCTCATTGAGTCCCGACATAAAAGTCGAGGATCCACCGCGTAATTTAACTTCCCGACGGCGCGGCGCGGCGCATGCACCTTCGTGAGCGGCCACTATCGCATAACTTTCCGACTCCGTGATATGCTTCCGTGATCTTATATATTTCTAAGTTAATGGGTCGAGCCTCCCGTGGCGTGCCGCGATCCTCGTCGTCCTGGCACGATAGGTCTGACAGGACGTACCTAAACGGATTTACGAACATTTCTTGAATTCCACAGCGAGGGACAGCTAATTCCACCTAATTCCACCACTCATATTTTCCCAGCAACGATACCGCAATTTCATGAATTCCGATAACAGCTGCATGTTTATTGTAAGCACTTTTAAGAACTTCTACTTAAGTCTATAACGAATGTGAGAATAGATTTACGTTTATATTTATTTAATTGCTTGCATCTTTTATAGGCTCACTCAGAATCTTTGCTTTCTCTTTCTTCAACACGTATATAAAGATATATTTATCTCATTTTAAGAGCAAACATTTTTTTAGAATTTCAAGCACACAAGAACAGACCTACTTATTGTAAATTACTTTAAATTGATTTTTTTAAGAGTCTTTCAACGTGACAATCTAAAAATATGCAAAATTTATTATTCAAATACAGAACGTTTTCAGAAGAGTGCCGTTTAAAATAACTCGTAGATTTATAGTTGAAATAAAAAACAAAAAAATTTCTTTCATGAAATTAATAATTTTTAATTTGTATGCTTTTATAAAGCTTCAAGTTTTTTTATTCTAATCATTCAAAGATTCTTTCAATATCTTTTTAAATTTCTTGGAATGAAATCTCACTCCAAAAGAGTACAAATGTTTTCTCTCTTTTTCAACAGTGGCAGTATATTTTAAATTTAGAATGAGAGTTTATTCCAAGAAATTTAGAAAGATCTTTTCCCTTGTATTTTAACTTCTCAAGAATAATTATTCTTTTACAGCTTTATAACAAAAGTAAGTGCTTCAATAATGCTAAAATTCTTCCTGCGAGACTCGAACATTCAAAACAAATTCGATTTGGTTTGTTTAGCGAATATCACATGCTAATCGAGCCATACGTCACATAACAATACAATTCCTCTTCAATATCCAGCGCATCAATTTGAACCTGACGTGCCAGACGACTAATTCAAGGTATTCCAAGAAGTTCACGATTCGCTTAACTGAATTCCGCGCCATCCTGGAATAATGTGTACCACGTCGCAAAAACGTCACGCTATCTCCTCGCACCCTCTTGAATTTATGGTGACAAATTATCGCGATCGAGATAAACGCACTCTCCGGATTGCCGTTGCTCTTCAGTCTGACCCATTTCTCCGCCAACAGTCAATGCCGATTGGCATAAGCAAGAAGCGTTCTTCCGCTCGAGTGGCAAGCAACCGTCGTAGCTCTTAGCGAATTAATCGCGCAGCCTCCATCTTCCCCTGAGTGATCCCGCAAGCTCGTTCACACAAAACTTTTCAAGAATGTCTTTATGTAAATCTGTTGACCGCAATTGCAAAGGTTACTCGTATCAGTATTACGCGGCCAGAAAAGGCAACTATTTAAATCATTACAACCCGCCAATTTTTTATTATGGAAATGTCGAAATAACAATGTATCAAAACGCGACAATATTTTTCATACGAGAAATATTTTTATGTCTAACATTAAAAGTTAGTGCTAGTTATTGGATATAGTTTGTGAATACATATATATTTGTATATATGGTACATACACGTTTTAATTAAAAATTTTATTCTCGGACCTTTGCGATATCATAGCTTTTACCGTAATTTTATATCGCATTAACTGTAATGCATGTTCTGACTTCCTTTGTAATCAGTCAAATGTCATTCTTTAATCAAACAAAGTTATGGCATATCGCCATGTTGCTCTCTGCTATTACGGCTATTTTTTAACTTAATCTCATTTCAAGCTACATTTTCAATGACCACATCTGACAAATATAATGCATGCTTAAACCAGATTTTCCTTTATGTACATTATGTATAGTATTCATTAAGAACTTCACGTTGCACCGCTTTTCGTAAAAGCATTAAGATGTCAAGTGTCTCGCAAAGTACTTGTCAAGGAACTTTGTAAGGAAAATAGTTTAACCATTGCTTATGTACAACTTAGATGCTTACATGTACATGTTTCCACCTTTTGTATGCTGTAATTTTCATACATACGAGATACATAAGAAAAAGAATAAGAAAAGAAGACAGTATTTTAAATATTTTTTTCTTTCGCGTGCTTTTCTTCCATGTAAAATAATATTATGTATCCATATGTAAGATTTTTTTACTGATGCAAGTGTAAATGTAACTATAGCCATTAATTATTCTGTAAAAATAAAAATGTTTTATGTGTGCTTTTAAAAATCGTATGCTTCGCTTGATTACATCTTTTCGTACATAAAAATCTTTATTTTAAAATCTTTTTATTAACTAGCTTTTATTAACGTTTATAATGTAACTATTATAACAACTTTGTTTACTGGCAAATATAATGGAAAAATAATAAATCGATCATACATCAAGAATTCAATAAAATAATTGGCTCCAGAGTACGGTAGCTCGTGTTTTACGATACTTATTAAGTTTTAATGAGACTACTTTTAACGGTACGCCAGCTGCAATGCATAGATCGCAGCTGCAAGAGATTCTCAGATAAATGTGCGCGACACGTGTTCAGTATCCGAATTCAAGCTGTTACAGACTTTATAAGAGATTGTACAGAAATCATTGTATCATGTGTCCAAATTACGATTAATCGCGAACACAACAGGGTTTGTTAAAAAAAAATGTGTACACACTATAATAAACGAACGATTTTAGGCAAAGAACTCCATAGATGTGCGACTATTCACTTTATCGTACATATCTTAAATCCAACCTATATTTAATATTGTATATTTAATATTCCAATTTATTTCTTTCCGAAACCATATAAGTTCAATAAGAAGAGAATACAGTGGACCTTCACGGATTTTGATCTCCTCCAGTATGAATCTACATCGAAAATAAATTGCCGTGTTTGAGTATTTTGTAAGCTTTTGAGATGGTCCATACAACGAATATAAATCTTTCTGCCAGCTATCTCTATAGAATTCGCTTGTAAAGAAGATATCCGTCATCCTTCTGGTCATTCCCTTTGGAACTTTAAACCCCGTACACATTCCATGATATATATGAAAATGGCGACGTTATTGTCGAATTTTGGATGACCGCGCTTATTTCATTCAAATTGCGTTGAAGAGATTTTACATCAAGCTTACCTTCTTACAATGATAGCTCTTGACAGCAACGTCTTTCAATAAAACATTTTCATTAAATTATAAAACGAACAGGATATATAACGTGATGATAAATCATTTACTTGTATAATTCTAAAGTAATACTAAACTTCGAAATTTTTTTCTTGTACACAGAGAAAATAATTTTGCTAAAATATCCAAAAATTTAACTAAATATGAAAAAGTTTTTAGACAGATATAAAATATTTGGATGTTGCTCACACTGATTGCTAAAATATTAAAACTTTTTGCAGCATTGTTCACCATGCTTGAATTTTTCACAAAATTTGATGGTCCAACAAAATTATTTTCAGATCTAGCTTCCTGTATTTAGTTAAATTTTTAGATATGGTATTTCAGTAAAATTTTCGTTCTTTCCATGTATCTTTAATTACATGATTTTCGTTTTCTTGACGTTTTAAATATAAGAAAATTACAAAAATATTACTTAGGCAAATGGGACACCACACTCACAAAGAAAAAAATTGATAATTGTTATAAAACTATCTTAAAAATTGTTTTAGAAAACTATAAATTTTTGTCTATAAAGATGGCTCTTCTTTAAAAAAAAAAAAAAAACGAATAATATAGCAAAATTTGCGAACAACTTCGTTGTATATTCCGAATATTTGAATGAAGACTGCTTCGCTTGCAAGAATGAGAAGTGAGAACTAAAGATTTTCTTGCTATCTAGTTGCTATCCCACATAAATGAGCTTAGCCATCTTGCTCAGGCACGAATTCGCGAGTTTCACAAGTCCCGAAGAACTCGCGTTTATTTCCTGCTTCGAGATACATCGGACACACCGGCTACTCTCCTGGTGACCGTCTCGTTTGTCTGATTACTCTTTCGAACCGCAATTCCAATTCAACTTGAACAGTGTCTCCCAAAGAATATTCCGTAAAATCAAAATATATAAAAGAGAATTATTAGAGAAACCTCATAGGAATTATAAATTGAATTACACTGATAGTAATTTAGATGTTATAATGTTAGCGACAAAATAAAAAGCTGAAAGTACGCGACAAATTTTTCTCAATTGGATTTGACTAAAATATCGAAGTCGCAATCTCTACCACTCTAATTTATTTGGCTGTCGTCACATTCACTTGTTTGGAATGTAATTTTGCAACTTTACATAAAAGTGTAGGATTAAACCTTTCACAACTTTTCCTTGGATTCCAAAGAGGCTTGCAGCTAAATTAAATTGGGAGACACTGAGATAGAAGGATTTCTCTTTCCCTCTCCCGCTTCTAGTCGGACTCTATTTCGTTACATTTCGGGTACTCCACGGATGTACAAAAGTTAGGTAAATCGACGGAAGCCAAGCTGCTTCACAACGATGTGATCAAATTCGATTGGTGTTTGATAATTAATTACAAAAGCGTACTTGTTACAAACGCTATATCTTTAAATTTATTTATGCTTCTCTTGATAAAAGAGTTCTCTTGATAGAAAAGTTAAATTGAATTAGGAGACTAAAGGAAGCAATTTAAATTCTTTTCTTTTTACGTTAACGATTAATGCTGTTAATAATTAATCAAATATAAATGTCTCGGGTATAAATAAATTTAATTTAGATTAAATAAAAAAAATTTCAATATTAATTTCTCAAAAAATGTCATATTTATTTGCAGCAATACATTAAAAACATATCCATTTACAGTTTAAACAATAATCTCAATTTAATGAAATGTGTAAATATTGGAAATTACTTTTAAATTATTTACAAGTTTTAAAGGTTTGTACACATGAAAAAAAATAAAATATTACATACACGCACAATCAATACAATACAATCAATAGGATAAAAATATTTACGCGTTATTTTTCTTTTGCTTATATTTTGATTTGCTGATCCTTTTAAGTCGAAAAAGGTGTTTTGGTATAACTATGATAGTTTTTATTTCTGAATGTTTTTTTTCGCGGTTATGAAGTTGATAATATAAATTGTCAAATTTCCTCGAAAAGGAACGTTGTTTCGATAGCGCGAGTCACGCGTTTCAATTATTCGGCCAAATTGGCGACATTGTTGATCAGAATGCGTTGCAACTGACTGTTCACGGAAAACTGGTTCGAAGTTTCAGCGTTTACTACGCGATACCATTCGACTATAATAGAGCACTTGGAATAGTTGAGGATACCTAACTGAAATCGCGCAGCGAACCTCTTTATAGCCTCTACCACAATCGTCGTTCTAAAAAAGCAGTTTTATACAAGCGGTTATGCGTACGCACTGATGCGTGCTTAACAACATTCGTGCGTCCCCGTGTGGAAACGTTTCATTTTTATGGCAGCGGAAAACATTATCTTCGGATGAACGACATGCGATTCAAATGCGTCGGTTTCGATCACGATTATTGCCTGCCATCCGTGTATAGAAAAGCATACAATCAAAACTCAAGATAAAGATACTAGTTTAGTAATTCAATAGAAGGAAAATGAAAGGTATTGCCCGAATGTCCACAAATCTTAAAGATCATTATTTTTCCATTCTTCTATCTTATAAGATTATAACTAATGTAAATTTAATATAATATGAGATAGTAAAAAAATAACTATAAAATGAAAATCTTTTTTATAATAAGTAAGAAGAAAATAATCAAGGACTCTTAGTATAACAATAATAAATAAATAACAAGGGCGATGTAAAAGTCAAAATATAAATTCATTTAATATAATGTTGAAAATCCAAGTAATAAAATAAAATAAAATTTAATTATAAAAACTATAAAAATAAAAATATAATTATGGGGCATACTTTTTTATAATGTTCTAATCAACTTGCATTATATTTGAAAATCATTTTAAACTAATATAGCGAAAACAACAAATGATTCCGTTGTATTTTCAAAACATTCGAATGAAGACTGCTTGCAGGGATGAGGAGTAATTAAAGCTTTTTTGCTTTAAGGTTTTATTTAATTAAACTATGAACTTCTCAAGCGTGTTACTGAAGGCGCGAGATTATCGCACATTAAAAAAAATCGTATACTTCATCATTTTTTATATTTGCTAACGAAATAAATTTGCACATGTTTATAAGAGATTGATAATAATCTTAAGTTCAGAAATGAGGTAGTCTACGCGAACTATTAAATTTTGCTCGATTACGGCTATTCGAAGGAAGCATCGTGAAGAAAAACATTCTGAAAGAGATATCTCTTGCTTTATTAATGATCGCGATCACGGCTTCACTGGAGAAAGCGGAAGAACTCGCTTTGCATACTCCAGCAAAACCGAGACATGTACCACCGCGGCGTAGCCGTCATCTTGCGCGAGGAAATCGGGGTGAACGAGATAAAATCTCTAAACGCCCGCGCGTAACATCATTTCTCTCTGCTCTACGAGCAAAACTAGTCGAAACTCTTCCGAACAAAAGCAGAACTGTTGGCGTTACCACTTGTGCCTAAAAGGCAAGGCATTGCCGTGCAATGTGAACGAAATTCAGTTGGAACACAAAAATAAAACTTAAGGAAAGTCTTTATTTAATTGAACGTGAAATTCTCAAACGTGTTCCTCGATAAAGGCGCGAGATTATCGCGCATTAATTCAGAATTAAAATTTAAAAACAACGCTGCATCAAAATAATAATATTTCAATTATTTTTTTAGCAATATAAGTAGGTATTTAATCTTAAATGCTAAGTAATTTGATAAATTAAGGTCTTCCATTAATATTATACAAGTTTACGAATAAAAACTAATACAAAATTAAGATAAATTTTTTTATAATTAAGTTCCATCTCTTTTATTAAAAGAAGTTTATAACAAGTATAAAATTGATCGGATGAGAGAATTTTTCACCTATATAAATTAAAATCTTCCTTCGTTATTATATAAATTTGTAAATAAGACGGGAATTAAAAATAAACTACAATTTTTGTAATAATCGAGAGTTCCATACTTCTTATTAAAAAAAACTTGCAATGATTCAGAACTTATACAAGGATTTTTTTCGGGTTAACTTTTTATTGTCCTACTTCTCATTCGTAAAATGATTAAGAGAATTCTTTTATGTCGTATTACATTGGCTTGTAAGCGACACAATCGAACTAAAAAAGTTTACAGAAGAAATTTTAATTAAATAGCATTCAAACAATTTCTCGACGACGTAATTCAAGAGCCGAATAACTGCTTCAGAAAATTCTAATTTATTCTAATATAAAGAAAGCAAATAAAGCAAATGACAACAGAAAACGTAATGCCATGTGTCATTAATGATGGCAAATGTGTCATTAATGATGGCAAATTTTTTCTATTGCATTTATGTCAAAATGACGAATTTCCGCAATCCGCAATTTTAATTACAAGTTGTATCCTAAATCCGGAACTACTGTGTAGAAATAAATTTATACAAATCTCTTCATTTTTCAACAAGAAACATAGCTTTCTGCGTTAATAAAGCTCTCATGAAAAATTATGTTTCTTACTGAAGAATGGACTGGCGTCACTTTGCTTTGTGATATTCTCTATATCCTACAAGAAAAAAAACACAAAAATGTGTTAACTCTCAATTTTGGCGAATTTTAATTTGTTGTTGTTTAGACCAAATGAGAGAAATCAAATTTAAACTTATTTTCAGTCAAAGCAGATCTTATAGTGCTTAATTATTTGAAAATGAATTTATATACACATCCAATTCTGTAAATCACGCACCAAAATCTTTTTCGGTCTTAAAATGCAATTATGAACAGAACTAGAGTAGAGTTTTCTCTTATTATAGTTACTTATTATTGCGACAAATATTGCTGAAGTCTCGATGGCTGAATTATAAGAATAATCGCATAAAATATGGAAAATCTGGATTCTATGATTAAAGCAACATTTTTTGCGATAAATTAAATTATTTACACAGGATAGATTAGCATTAAATTATTAATATTCTTCTAAGATGCTTATTAGCATCAAAATTATTAAAATTGCTTACTGACTTAAAATACGTGATACGTATAATATTAAAAATAAGTTCATTTCTCTTAATTGATTTATTCTTATCAGTCTAATTAAATTACAAAATACACACACACACACACAGAAACACATTTTGTATTTCACATTTAAAAAATAAAGCATTCTCTTTTGAAGAAAATTGATTATATTAGTTCTCTTTTACAGCGAATATCGATCGTCAAAACTATTAGATGGAGAAAAAAAGAAAACTTTTTAAATAAAAGTTAAATGATTTTACAAGTTGAATGGTTTTGAAAGTTGAAAGGTTTATAAGTACTTTATAATAATGATGAAAAAACTTTTTTAATTTTTTATGTTTTAATAAACAAAAATTTTATTTTCACCATTATTGTACAATATAATATTTTTAAAATCATTCAACTTTTATTTAAAAAATGTTCTATCTCTTATGGTTTTAATTTGTTTTGGAAGAAAGCAATTATCGGCTTTTTTTAAAAGAGTGTTTTATCCCCTAAAATTGCGTATGAACATATAAAAAGAAATATGTGTCCCTTATTTTTTATCTAGACTACAATATGTTGTTAAAGCGTTAAAATTGTTAAAAGCTCATCAACATCGGAAAAGAAAACACTTCTGTGCATTTTCTTGTTAGATCGAGAGTGAAAGTACGCACTTGTAACGTAAAGTAAATAGTTTTCCGCGCTGCACTTTATCTCGTAATCGCACAAGCGAGTTAAGGACTCTGAATCAGTTCGTATCAATATCGGCCTCAATCAGTGTGGCGTAAATGCAATTAAGTTCCTCACGGATGTGAATCACAGACGCGGGCGTACATATTACTGTACGTAACTCCGCGGCAAATAAATTATATCTCAAACTGGCGCATGCTTTAATTGCTTCATCCAATACGATCGCGTGAGCAAAGTAACTCGGCTTAATGAACGGCCAGCAATAAAAGCCGTTACGGGCGTTGAATGTCGCTTGAATCGCTTGCACATTTCTCTTCGTTTCTTATCTATATGTTTTCCTTTTTTTCTGTTGCTTTTTCTATCTTGCCGTTTTACCGAACGTTTCGCCGTTCTGAATGCTTCTTTGTCTCCAGCAATTTTCTCGCGAAATGGTTATAGTACTTTTGTTAATCCCATAGAAATAATTCCAAGAATATCCACCAGATCATTGATAAACGCTATGATACATGAAAAAAATGTATGATACATGAAATTTCAGTAATTCACATTTTCTCCACGATGAAGCGAAATCTAGAGAGAAAACTATCTCGCCTACGTGATCCAATTAAAAATAAAATTTTAGGATTGTAAAGCGAAAAAAGTTAAACAGAAAAGTTATAGCGCATATTTTAAGAAATTTATTTGAGTAAAAATTTTCTTAGTAATGTACATATTACATACCATTTTTTTTCATCTAAAACTTACGGCACGGTAAATTGATTTACGATATTAAATGCGTTGCTGCAAATGTAAAAGCTCAAAGTCTCAAGTAGTTCAAACGGCTCAATGGTTAAGTACAACATTAAGTATTATTATTCGATTAACTGACCGAAAATATTTCGTAACATTCCGTTAAATTTTATAATTACGAAGTTAAAAATAACAATATAAACTAGAAGGATTATATATATATATATAATTTTATTGATAAAATCACCAAATTCCACTTTGAAAAAAAGATTGGCTGAATATGACACAGAATTTTTAATTGGCTGCTGCAAATTAAAAATTTTTTGCCATATTTTACCATCTAAATTACTAATCTTTTTTTCAGTGAATTTTTAAATATATTTATTATATATATATATTTGTCAGGTATACTGAGTATTATAGATATATCTTTTATGTATGTTGTTATTCTGAACAACATAAACCTCAACCTCTCAACAGAGACAATCGATATCACTAAAGACAATTTATAGCACAGCTAGAGAAAGTCGATTACATCAAATTCGTCTTGATAGTTGAGGATAGTGTATTTCAGTATTCTGTATTTTATAAAAATAATTTCAGGAGATTTCAGTCTTAAAGATGAATCGCGTGCTGGACGCCCTGAAAAGATTGAAACGGACGAATTGCAAGCACTGTTGGATATAAACTCTGCGCAAACTGAAAAGGAGCTTGCAGAACAGCTTGGCGTTACGCAGCAAGCCATTTCCGTACGATTACATACGATTATTACATAGATTTTACAAAAAAAAGCTCAGAACTTTTTTGTACACCTAATATAATGATATGAATTACAAGTATAAAAACCATATGTCGGTACCATATATTATTTCCATTATAAATCGTGCTTTTTACACTTGGATTAACGTAATTTTACATCCAGTTGATATCAATTAAAAGTAATATCAATTACATCGTATTGAGCAAAATTAAAATGTTAATGTTATGTTATTTTTAGTTAATGTCGACTTTTTTTTATAAAAAGGCCAATCACAATTCTTTTTATAAAATACGTCATTCACATCACTCCATTGATTTAATCGGATTTTTTTCAGCCTGTCAAATGACGTTGCAAACGATGATAATAAAAACGAGATAATAAAAACGAATTTCCAAAATATAGTGTTCACGTGTCAGTTTAACACCATGGATAAGCTGTATCTAAAATCTACAATTATTGCTGTCCGGTAACCGAATGTCTGAACAACGATGTTTACAAATCTGATCAATGAAATAACGAGGTTACCGGAAATACGAGATTAAAGGTAAACACAGCGTTATTTGATGCGTGATAATTGACCGAATTTTCCAACAATGGCTCTCACATTATACTTGTTAATTTATGTATTTAATTGTTTTCAAACGATATTCATCAAACTCATGTAATATGCTTCAACAATAACGAAGAGCAAGACGATGACTGCGTGTTCTTACACTGAGTATATACATTTATACTCAGTAAGGTTATAAGATATTTAAAATTATTGAGTTGTTCAAATAATAAATTCAACTAAATATATAATATTTATGAATATTCAATAAATTTTTTAAATGCCCTGCATTTATCTAACTCAATTTATGTTATGAAATTTAATTTAATTTAACAGCAAAAACTCTCCATTTTTAATAAAAAAAACTATTGATATGTCAATATCTCAATGTAAGGTATGTTTTGCCAGCAATTTATTTAAAAAAATCTATTCATGGTTGGTAAAATTGTAGCCGCGATTTCGTAAATAGGTATTACATGCTATTTAAATATTTCTACCTGCCAGAAAAGACATTTATGCACATTCATATTCGTGCAACTCGCAGCAGCATGAGTATTCTATTGTCCTGTAAATATGGCTGTCCATCTCGTTAGTCTCATTTTAAATTCTTCCAGGTCAAGTCTCATCTGGATTATTCAACGAGATTATAATACTTGGTGTAAATATAAGGAAGACTGCATATTCATTTCGATTTACCTTGTTGAATCGTGGCAACAACATAAACGCAGAACGTTGTGGAACAAAAACTCGATCTCTATATATCATACATTTCCTTCATACCATATTTTACCGCAGCTTCAACCGCATGATTTAACGCCTCTGCTTACATTCATTACTTTTATTATATGCAAAATACTTCGCGCGAAATTCTCGTTTCGAAATTTCGATGCGACAAACGCATTTCACCGAAATGATGCGAAACCGCTGTTGCGGCAACTCACAAATTACATTACGATAAAGTTAGGATGAAGTTAAGCTTTTCAATTTCAAGCTTTTATTTAGATCAAGTGACAAATTCAAATTTTTAGCGTAAAGAAATGCAAACTTTTGTACTTAATTTACACAAATGCAGAGCCTTATGGTTATCTGACAGTTTTTCCCATAATGATATAGAATGTACAATTATGGAGCACTGATAGAATTTTTGAGTGTTATATTCACTTTTCAAATATGAAATTATTCGCAATTTTAATGTAAAAACGAAATCACACAATATCGCATTTAATTCAAACTGAATGCTGGCATTGGCGCAACGTCCGGAAATGGGTGACACCAATACGTCCATACAGCGTTACCCGATTTTTTCTCAATTATAAATGCAAACGAAATTTGACGTGCCAAAAATTAAAAGCATCCAATACCGTGTTTTCGGTGCAGTGAACAAACTGTGAGATTCGTCGGTTCGACAACCGCTATTTATTGATGGCAATCAACACGAATAGGAAAAGTGGAATCGGCGTGAGCTTTTCTGCAAAATATATCGATTACATAACGACCGGAGCAAAATATAAATTACTTTTCGAAGTAATAGATTGATATCGTCTTATTTACTCAAACGTAATATGATTTTCTATTTAGTGATAAAAGTAAATTATATGTCTAATACTATTTTTTTCACAAGCGAAGTCATTTTCAATGTATTTTTTAATTTTATCTTCTGTGTATTATTATCCAAACTTAAATCTATTATTCAAATTTAATTACATCAAAATTTTGAAAAAAAAACGATATTAAAAAACTAAAAATTTTAAAGGTTTTAATAACGTTGTAACAACAATTTAATTTTTTAAATTTAGTATTACGCGAAAGAATCAACTTTTATTTTGAAACTACATTTAGTGATTCGTTTCAGTATAAATTTTTGTTGTCAAAATCATACTATAAAGCGAAACAAAATGTATTTTGAAGCCATAAGTTGACTTTTACGTGGATTTTAGATAAAAAATTTACTGATGTTACGTCATAAAAACTTTTAAAATTTTTAGCTTTTAGTTTTTCGCCTTTTGCCTCATTTTTTTACAATTTTGCCATGACAGCCAAATTTGGATAATAAATTCGTATTCAGGAGGCAAAAATAAATGGAAATGATTATCTATTCATATTCGAGAAAAAAAGAACAATATTTGTCAGACAATGTTATTGCATATTATGCTTGTGTGGTCTTCTTTATTTAGACAAAAAATACAGTTAACTTTCTCGTATTATAAATAGCACAATATACAAATAATATATATATGACACATAAATTGATATTTTAAAAAAGATTAAAAAAAAAAATAGTAAATATTAATTAATATTAATTTTAACTTACTGTTGAGTCTGTATTATTTATTTAAGTTTTAAACTTTAAAATTAAATAAAACTTTCTTCAGTCCATTTAAAAAAAACTTTTCTAATTAATTGCTAAATAACCGTGTCAGGTCATAGCATCGGTCGGCTTGCATAACGAGGGGCCTGTTTAATTAACAAAGCTATCTCGTATAGATTATGTCCGCTATCAAGCATATATATAAATTTCTATTAAATCATGCGGAATGTTATTGAGTATAATCATGATGAGGGATTGCATTATTGGATATCTTCCACTCGAGTAATTTCAGTTAATTCATCGTGGATCGGTTGGAAAATTTACGGGACGCAAGCTTGCAATATCAATATACTTAAAAATTATTGCACTACTCGCATAAACGTGCATCTCTTTGTTAAAATTATCCCAGAATGCTGAATATCACTCAACATAATAAACGATCTGCATTAACGGTCATGTGCTACTCTTCTTTTCAATTCATCGAGTGTCAGAAATGTTTATTATATGAATATTGTGTAGTAGAGATTGCTGTAAAATAATTTATCATTTTATCAACCTTTGTATTAAATAAAGCTAGAAATCCGAAGTTATTTAAAAGAGGAATTAACAAATTTTCCTCGCGAAATAAAAGAGGAGAAAAAAGTATGTTGAAGCGCGTGGAAATTTTGTTTCTTGATAAAATTTTATTTTAACTTTACTCGATAAATATAACAGATTTTTTGCACTTATTTAAAACTGATTCATTTATTACTGAAAATATTGATAATTTATTACCATAAAAATAAGAATTCTAATTATTTTAGAAGGTATGTGTTTTTTAATTCGTTAGTTTTTACATGATTTTGGAGCGAGAATATGTATGTTTGTATTGTTAGAAAAAGAAAACAAAATAAAAATTGACAAATAAAAGTATGTATATCAAATTTCAAACAACGCGCACAGTAAAACAATGATCCTTCGTGATAAAGACAAAGTCATACAAACGGATTGTAACCGGATTAATTTCTCAATGGGGCAACACGATGTCCGACTATTCCGTATGGAAAGTGTGAGAACAAAGTATAAAAATACACGATAATATTCTGAATCGGTAAATTTCGGAAAACGAGAGCGCTTTAAATCCGGGATTATTTTTTTTCAATTGCCGCTTTCAGGTAGACTAGACAAGCGAGTCCTTTTGCTACTCCATGTACGGTGAGCCGAAAAAGCCATCCTTTACGTTTCCCGGCGATTCAATTTAACCGCGACTAGGCGAACCGTCGACGGACGGGCGCTGTCATGAAGTTGTCCAAGTAGATTGGATCTTATTGAATCCAGAACTGTCCTCCTGGAAAGGACGGGACGGACCTTCCTCCACTTGATGGGGACGAACTCGCGTCCTCGTAAAACAGTGTGCTCGCGTCGCTTATTCGGTATTGAATTGCGACATGAACGTTGACGTCCGTTGTGAATCTCGAGTCAACACCTGGCACCACGACACACATAGGAGAGACAACGGTCACGCCGAATTTAACGTCGCGAAAAAGTTGTCACGGACGAGCAGAGGTCACTTTTGATTGCCGAACGTTTTCGCGTCGTTCGTCGTGGATAGTCATTTACTGAATAGTAGGTCGGTAAAAGAGTGGATAAACGTGTGATCGAAAAAAGCGGAAGGAGTAGGTAGTTCCGAAGGACGATCTCCATAAACCGCAGAACACACGACATTTTCATTCATAGGCAAATAGCGCGTTCGTCCGAAAATATGTCGAAAGTCCATTGAGAAAAAGGTCTGATTGGATTAATTGCGATTCTAGTTGAAAATGGACGAATCAGAATTTACTGGATAAATCTACTAAATTTTAATTGAGATAACTGAAATTCTGATATAATCAGAATCTTCTGGTTCGTTCATTTTTAATCAGACATTTCCATCAGTGTTCAGCAAAATATATTACGCTGTAGAGGATTTTGTCGATTAGGAACTTGGTATAAAGTATTCGATTTTATCGGGATGTTACAGAAAATTAGATGTAACAGGAAATAATCCATCAAAGCGTAAGTTTTGATAGAATTTCAATGAACTGTCCGTTAGACGCTAAAACTAGATAATTGCGCGAATTATGTATCATTTTTATGTCAGAACTTGCAGTATATAGTACGGTAATTTTACAAAGTAAAAGTATTTCGGTTTGATTAGCGAGCCAGTTTGTAAAAACCTGAAATACTCGACGTATCTTTAACAGCTCCGGTATTTCCTGAAATTCTCTTGCCATTCAATAAAGTTCTTCAACTCTCCTGCAACTTTTGAAAGTGAAATGACACGTTCTACGTTAAAAAGTCCCGACAATAAACGTGGCACTACTTAAATATCATATTCTACTTAAACAGATAATTCTTGATATTCTTTTATTTATGTGTCATTCAATTAAAAGTGGTGACATCTGATAACTTATTTGTGTGCTGTTATAATCGTTTATTTCTGGCTTACTTTTTCAACTCTGTGGAGAAACGCGCAATCAATGGCTTCAAAACAATCAAAAGTGTTTATTAAATTTGCCGAGATTCCGCAAATGAGTTAAACTATAAAGCACCAAGCTCTGGCTTAACTTGCTTATACTTGGCTAATGATTATAGAAAGCCGTGTAAGCTGCGCTTAAGTTCTGCCGACAATGTAGACCCCTGGGAATTCATTCGATTAATTCGCGCGTGTGATCCAATAATGTTTCCTGCGAGGCTGCTTTTTGGGGCAAAAGTCGGTTGCCGGCGCATCCCTCCCGGATATTGGAAGTTGGAACCCGGGCAACAATGGAAAAGAACGCTTTCTTTTTAAGCGGAGAAGAGTTACGGCAGTTGAAACCGGTCGAACAGATTTTATTAAGGCATACAGATATACTGTATTCGCTCAAACGCGTATACGATTAAAAATCCAAATAAAAAAGCAGATATCAAGACAAACGATATTACGAAATCCCAAAATATTCCGAGTTTAATTATAAAAAAAAATGCAGTAAGACCGTGTTGAAGAGTGTATAGTTACTTGTATCTTTTATTTATTGTAAATACAATTTAATTATAGATTAAAAATATTAAAATAGACGCAAAAATGAAGTATTAACCATCATTGGTGATTAATAAATAATTACTAAATCTACATTGATTTTTGTAATCATGGAAAATGATAATTATACATTTCAATAATAAAAATATGTATTATGAATTTCTAATTAATATAAACATTATTTAATAAACAAATCATTATTTTGTCAACTTAATTTTAAATAATGCATTTTGTACAAATTCAAATAAAATTTAAATTCGATCTCATAGTTCAAGATAAAGAAGTGCTAAATATAATTTTTTAATCATTCTTTCTTTCTCTCTTTCTTATTATTATTATTTATTCATTGATGCATCTATCTCAGAAAGCACAGAAATGCTCCATTTATTTCAAGCTCGATGGCGGATATAACGTACTAACATAAGGATAAAATATATGTGGTGGCTCACCGAATATGGGATTCCCACGATGCGTTGCCAGTCCGCCGAGGGTTAATACGTGCGAGTGATCCGCTGTTACCACGAGGAGCGTTTCCGTGAGATCGACCTCTTTCATAACCGCCTCGACGGCTTCCTCCAACGCTAGGGTCTCATCCAGGGCGCGATAAGCGTTGTTGTAATGGTGAGCATGGTCGATTCTTCCACCTAGAGTGAAACGCCAACAGATCTCGCTCATGATAGGCTCATATGAGATGATACCATTTATTAAAATTATCTTCATACTGCTTTATAAGATAATACTGTGATTCATCTGTGCTGTGTTTTAAAGACTTGAAATTCTTAGCTATTATTGTTCTTTTTCACATCACATCATTTAAATACATCAACATTTTGTACTATTTTCACTGATATCATGAGCATAAAAAATTAATTTTTTTTAATTTAATTGAAATAGTCTCAAATATATAATAAAATTTGTGAGATTTTTTTCTTGTAAAACAATTTATGATTATAATTTTCTTGTATTGATGTCAAATAAAACAGTTCAATTTTAAATTATATGTCGTTCTTTATCCGTGATATTTTTTTGTTGACACAAGAAGAGGACCATTCAAATTCGCGTTTCGTTTACTTCTATCCACATTCACGCGCGTGCCTGTACACAATGTTTATCACTTAATAGCTTCATTAATAGTTCTCAATTGGATTTTAATCAGTGGTGTCAATCATAAGTGAGATGTTGTTCGTTGCTCATATAGTTCGATCTGCATGAGAGCAGCGGTTCCTGTTACCGCATTAACAAAGTTACACGAATGGACTTAACTCGATCATCGTGATAATTCTATCATGGCAAAATGGCGGCGTGGTTACGCACGCGAGCGTAGCAATGATCAAAAAACAGCCACAAAATTTTCACAGAGAGAGTTTCAGCGTTATGCATTTTTCAGTTGAATTGGTATAACAACAATAAATAACGACAAGATTAAAAACGAATAATACATTGCAGTGCGTTGTTCAAATTTTACTCTCTGACTCGTTGATCCACATATAAAATTCTATTATATAAAATTAGTTTATATATATCAAGTGTCGAAAAAGTATAGAAATATTTATTTAAATTTATTTGTCCGTTAATCAGATATCTATATTGTTCGATGGAAAGTTTAGTTTAGTTTCAACAAATTTGCGGAATAAAGTAATTTAATGAAATTAAACAAAACAATAAAACAAAATACAAATAAGATAACAAAATTATTTTACGCTGCAGTCACTTTTTGGTTATTGATAACTCGGTTCATATGGAGTTACATAGATACATATACATATAATGTATACGTATTTCACACCGTTTCTGTTTCAATCCACACAAATACAGGTCAGTGCATCAAATGCACTGCTTGCAGTTCTGTCAGCTGTTATACGAAATAATTGCTCCAACTATTCGTTCTCTTTCGTGTATCAAATAACACTAATCTAATGCACTAACATTTGCGAAGGCTTACATAACCATTTTACCAGCATTGAATTTATTTTTGGAGTCTCTCTCCTCGTTAAAATTATTATTATTTTATTTTAGTTTAAATGACATTGTCGATGCAGGCTTTATGTCTGCCTCTTTATTCGGCCATATAACATAGATATACATATAGTATTTCGATACTACTGCATTTATATATATTTCTTTAATCAATTTATAAGGAACATATCGGTAGTTGTTTCTAAATATTGTATAATATATGTAATATCTAATAATGTTTACATATTTGCTATAGAAATCTTTTAATAACAATAAATTGCGATTTTAATTTACTTTCAAATAGTTGACACATTGACTCTAATAAAAATGGTCATTGTCGGTGATCTGTACTTGACTTTTAGTGTCGCTCTGATGGTCACTATAGTGACCAACGTTATCAAGATTTTTAAAAACACTTCTAAATAAATAAATTCCATTTAATATAAAATTTTGAATGGCATAAAAATGGCATAAAAAGTTAAACAATGTAAAGTAAACAATAAACAATTCAATACATACTACACAAATAATACATTTTTAATTATTCTATTGTAACAGCAGTATTTTTATCATCATATGCTTGTAAAGAAAATTTTATATGTGATAGGATATATAAACTAGCTAAGCACATAAAACGTGTTAAATTACAGATTTTATAACGATAAAGTTAATCTGACTAAAGTCTAATAAATAATTATTAGATATATTTATATTAATTTATAAAAGAAGATTGTGTGCTTTTTCGCAAACTGAACTTTCCATTTACATGGAAAGAAAAAAAAATTTATAATTATATTATTTCTCAAATGTGCATTTAAAAAAAAATTGACATCAAAACTTTTTAAGAGATTTTACAATGTTGAATACCTAACTTTTCTGCTGGTGGTATAAAAAGTTAAAGTATGTTTCTTTGCGATATATTTCAACGCTCGCGCTCAGTTCTCGGTGCAACCGATCGTGAAATGCAAAAAGGTACGATCACCGATGATACTTCGTTGATTTTATAATCATTAAGAGTATCACCGATAAAAGTGGCTGTAAAGAAGCCACGAGATAAACTATATCACGACCGGCGTTCAATTGACAGGCGATGCTGAACTTGCATCGCTTGCACATCGTGAACGAGCAACATCAATGCCCTCGTTACGCGTGTGTCATTCATGTACTTATTATATAAACTCGCTCAATTGAATCCCAACGCGACGTCCCGACAGGTTCGATTGCTGTACGCTGCAGGAACAAGAATCAGCTTTATTATTACATAGATATTATCCTGAAAAATTCAATCGATACGATGTCACGTTTAGAAAGGCGTAGCTGTTATATTTAATCCTCTGAGCTCTGTCGCATTCGAGTCTCGTTCAAATTCACTTGACTTCGAGAAGTTACATATATAAAAATATTCTCATGCGTGCGTAGGAAGATCGTCTTGTAAAGAATTACAAGTGTTATATACATGGTGTTCTGGAAATCATGATTCGATCGCAAAGGGAGTGAGTCTATATGAAAAAAAAATCATAAAATAAACACGGAATAAAATTTTTTTATGCGAATTAATTATTTTTTTGGGTCCAAAGTAGAACTAAAACGTTTGCTTCTGTATGGTACCTTTATTTAAATTAAAAAAATTTTAATAAAAAATACGTAACATTTTTTAGTTATCGTTACATTGTGCATTGAAAATTCAAGCTCGACCACAAGAATACGTTAGAAAATCTGCGACGTTACTCTTAATTGCCTATTAATTTTAAATTTTTCATATTGTTATCAAAGAGAATCGTAACTTGACGAAATAAAAAAAATACGGTAAGTATGTATAATGAAGAAAAGAACTGTTACTGTCTGTATAAACGCAAAATTTTTTGAAATTCTCAACTTTCCTTGTTAAGAAAGATAAATCAAGTAGGAAAAACATGAGAATATTATTTGATCTTGATAATTTATGGTTTCATCTTTTAATTTAGTTTCTTTTAATTAATACATCTACTATTTTTCTCTATCAAAACTTTGCTATCTGGATATCCAGAGTTTCTATTTTATTTTTCGAATAATTGATAACGAGGTAAATACTTTCATAGCAAATCCAATTACAATCATTAAGTTCGACACGATTCATTCACCTCGCTTATTATTTTTATCGATACCTTGTCAAATTGTATTCTATCGGATATACTTTGAACGTTCGACATCTCTTTGTGGTGCGCATCATAAATGACAAAGTAGCTTCAGTAGAAAGAAATTGAAAAAAACTATCGAAAGAACGCGAGCCTCTCGATGCCTGGCTGTATGTCGCAAATTGTTGCCTTCGCAGAATTGCCTGTTTCATCTAGCAAGCGTTATAAAATGAAAAATACCTAAATGTCACTGGGGAAATAAAACATCGCTAAAAATAAAGAGAGCCCAACAAACTGCAAGTACGGCAACGAGGTACAGTACTCGTAACTGTTAGCTTTTGTCGAAGCACGATTAAAGCGCAAACAATCGATAACACGTTCCAACCCCGCTGTAATAAAGCTGAACCGGCCTTGATTTCGATTCTATCTTTATGCCGTTTACTTGAAACAGGTGCCATTAACGCGTAAAACAACCGAGAAACGCTGAGAAAAGGATACAAAGGAACATTTCGGTTCATTTCATCCACTTTGTCATTTCATCCTCTCGTTGTCGATAGCGTTATGGTATACAGTATCCCATAAATAGAATAATGTACGCAATTGATCGTTTTGTACAGAGAAAATGTTTTTCGAATATATTTTCTATAATGAAGCGACGAATTTTCTTCGGCAAAAATTTATTGCTTATTTTAGCTTTACAGGTTTCATTAGAATAATTCCTATCAAAGCAAATTAACTACGTGAATAAAATTTATTATCGATTATTTCTATTATAGTGATGGCAACGAGAGAAATCTGTTATTTCTTCGTATCAATGCCGGACGATCTTGATTATATCCTTGAACTGAACCTCGATTGCTGTAATTCGATACAATGCTGCTGCTATCTTAGTGATGACAGTTAGCGAATAGTTCGGCGAACAATCACTGCACTTCAATTATGACGACTGCTTGTTACAAACTACGATTATATATATTATGAGCTTTCCTCTATTTCTGATTGTATCAGTTTCTCGTAATGGTCACTTAGTTGACAGTAATAAAGGCATGATTTATTCCGGAGATCAGGAAATAACACGTTACTTGTAACGACGTTATAGTTATGATTATAATAATGACATTATAATTTTTCGATAACGCCATTTTTATCTCAGTATTGTCCTTTGCAGAAATAATTGAAAAGTAACGCGTTACTTGTCACGCTGTTATTGTTATCATTACTTTACTCATTACTTATTATGTAATAATTAAAATAATGAGTTATTTTTTTCAATGAATAACAAGTTACTTCTTAAAAATGACTTTCAATTGGTGTTATTGTTAGTATAAAAAATTGTAACACCATTATTAAATTATATTATAAAATAATAATACTTGTAACAACGTTCTAAGTAACGCATTAATTCTTGCCTCTATCGAGGACCATACCCTAAGATAAAAAACATCAGCATTCATATGTCAAATAATCATGTGAATTGTAGGCAATATTGATTTATATTAAAAAAAAAAAAAAAACACTACTTCAAATGTGAATACTTGAGTCACGTGTTTATGTATATGCTAGAAAATTATCTTCTAATTAATTTGTATGTGTATTCTAAGGAAATGTTATATTTAAGTTATGTAATTTAACTTCTCTATGATTTTAGCGTTCGGTTCATCAAACTTTGTTGACGATTTCGAAATTTGCAGTGTAAACGCGTCCCGAATTTAACTTCTGTTTTAGGATCGTTTAAAGTCTCTTAGTTATCGGAGTCGAAGATTTGTGAAAAGCCCGACAGCAAAGGGTATCTTTGGTTGCTTATTTCGCTTACAGACTTTAAATTTTAATCCGAACGGACAGCGACTCGTCTGACAAATTACGTTCGTGCCGTTGATTTTAGGAAGCTGTTTTATAGAGGCTATCGAGTCCTTGCTGGTTTAGTAGCTCGTATCTGCTTCTCTACATTGCGGCTAGCCTCCTAACTAAAACTCAAAGTAAATACCACGGCGCTGTAACGGCACTTACTGCGAAATTAGTTCTACTGTTTTCAACCGAGTGAATGTATAAGAAGATTAAATAATGAATTAAAATAGGACCAATTTGAGTAATTTAAATTTGAAATAATATATAGTCGTTAGCAATATAATATAATTAGCATGTTACATAAATTATAATATTATTTAACATATGTTTATAGTAAATATGTATAAAAGATGATTCGCTAATAAATTGCATGTTAAACAATATTCTATGATTTCTAATTATAATTAATTAATATATAGGATACACACAGACATAAATGAGAGAATTAACGAAATAAATACTAAATTAATTTTCCTAATTTAGAGTAAAATAAAAATATTAGATAGATAATTTACAGTTATTATAACACAGTTTTTATAACCGTAACGTATCGTAATATAAATTTCATTTTATAATCATTAGTTATTTGAATTTTATGTTTTCAATTATTTACACCAAGCTAGATATAAAAGTTGCTCACTTTTCTTGTATACTTAACACAAAGACACAAAGCTCTTTATCTAATCATAACAATTCCATTTCATTTTCCTGTTTTTAATGTTACCGTCACATTTCTGCTGCTAAATACGCAGCCGGAAGTGAGTTCTCTCGTCGGATTAAGAAGAATGATAAGACATTAACCTTAGCCGCATTATCACTTTTTATGAGCGACATAGACCGAACATTAATTCGTAGAAATGACAATCTCTCATTGAATCATTTTTATTAAAAAGGATGAAATTACCTCGGACACATTTTCCCATTCCACATTTAATCTCACATGAGTATAATATTAAGTTTAGTATAATATTCATTATCTCATATATTAAAACATTTGTATAAAAATAATATTGAAAAGATAAAAATTTAAAGTGTTCCCTTTAGAGATTAATATCTTACTAAACACACAAATACTGTTTTATAGATGTCATAATAAAAAAGACTTAATGTAAGTTTTTAACAAAACAAGATTTCGCTTCTTTATTATAAAAATCATAGAAATGTACATAAGGCATTAAAATAATAGTAATATATTAATGGCATCATTTTGTACAAAAGATACATATAAAATTGACACTTAAAAATCTTGCAATAAGAGCTTATCGCCTTTTTCATAAAAAATATTTTCAAAAAAAGATGATATTTGATTTGAACTACATTGGACCACAAAAATGGTTTCGGGAGGCAATAAAGATATTTTATCGTGCGGTAATAATACATGTTTTTATTCGTTCAATGACGCAAAGCCTCGAGGATGAAGGAGATTATGTGGTGGAATAACGCGTGAGCTCTAAACATCGTGTAAGCGGGTTTCGTTTTTCTGCGATAAATTCTATGCGGAAATAAGAGTACCTGTCTGAGAAGAGAAGAATATTTCTGAGTTTCAAGCAATACTGTATCCTGCGTTGATAAAGAGATAATCTTATATAAATATCGTAAGTATATCTTCCTTTGAACAAAAATTTACAGAAACCAGGTAGTTCTGTCATTGGTTTTGTTTCTAAAATGTCAATTAATATAAATAAATATACAAGTATGATTAAAGCAAGCTTGTGTTTAATTAAAATAAACGATTTAGAAATTTGAAAATATTATATTGCAATACACGAGTTAATTAAATACTAACGATTGTATATTTATAAATATACAATATTAGTATTGTATTTAATTTAACTTGTTACAATTATATATATTAGTATTCAATTCATTTGTGTAATCATTCTAGTGTTTACGTTTGAATTCTGATTAAGAATTATTAATATCATATTTTAATAAAAATTTCTAATGATCCTAAACTAAACACGAGTGTTAGAATAACTATATTACTAAAACACATATATCACCAACATCTACCGACTAACGACGTATGTGCAACGTTCAAAATTAATATTCGGATGACCCATTTAGCTTCCAAGCTTGACATTCCCTACCCTACCCAAAACCTGACCGCGTAACTATGCATCAGAGAATGTGACGTGTAAACACATCCATCGACCACTGAAACTCAGCCGACAGCGGCCCGACGTGCAAACGAGCCTCAGGTCGACTTGAGGTTTATCTCGGATAAGGGCTTAACAAGAAGTCCGGACGTTATGCGTTTATCTTTGCAAACGACAGACAGGAAAATATGACTTCCGACCCAGATTTGCTATTTCTTCTCGGATAATCAATACAAAATCTGTATTTGCGAAATAAAAAAGGGTACAAAACATTTAAAAACCAAGATCTCCGAAAAAGAGAGAATACTATTTATTTATTCAACCTCTCTCTCTCTCTAAGGAAACATTTTCTCTAAAAATCAGAGACTACTGTAATTTTTTATGTTTTATACTATGCATCATTGTGACTCCAAAATATTATGGAAGAATAAATTATTAAAGATATATGATCTATAAAGAATGTATACAGTTATAATGGATTAAAAAAGAAGCTTCACGATTCCAATTGTGTTAATAAAATTTTAATAATATTATCGCAGAACCATTTTCATTAATAACAAAAGATATGAAATTATTTCAGACACGTTTTTCACTCCATTTTAATCTCATTTTTTTTATTTTTTATCCTCTCATATATGTATTTAAATGTGTTTATAGGAATAATACTAAAAAGAAATGTTAATTACTGTACTAAAATTAAAATCTTTAATAGACAAACTGTGTTCGAATAAATTTAAATTAAAATTACTCTAATTTTCTTTATAAAAGAGACTTAATGTAGATACAATGAACAAATAAAAATTTTGTTTTTTTTGTAATTATAAAAACATACACAACATCAAATAATCATTAATAAAATATGCTATTATTATTGTGCGATAAAATTATCTTTATTGCCTCTTAAATTGCCTTAAAACGTATTTTCGCAGTCCAGAGAATTAACGCATCAGATTAACGCTTTTTCTATGCTCGAAGAAATACTCCTGTGATGCTCTCGATGATTCGCGAGCGGTAAATCCCATCGAAATGTATTAAGGTGCAGCGAACTTTCCCAACTAGTAGCCGGGAGCAACAGTTGTCGCGCGCTGTGAAACTTTAGTCGTGGAATCGAGATCTGACGCCGATTACAAGCAAAACGAGGAAAATGCGACCACAGAACGAGGACAGATCCTCTGATGAAGTTTCCCTGGAAGTGTTGGGATGATCTGAAGCTTGGCAATCAACGTTACCGCGGTGTACGATATTTTCGCGCGCGAATTGCTAAGATTGTTCACGTTTATTCCGAGAGAACATTGTAGTAATATTGATACACGATATACATCTCATGTATATGCCAATTCTAGAAATTCGTTTCAATTTTGAATTTAGAAATAAACGACAACGACATAATTCCATAATATATAGTTTCCGTAACAATTTTATAGAAAAAAGATATACACAATTTATACAACGCATTAACAAATATTCGCTTCAAATCAGCTGATTCTTTTAGAGTATATTAAATAAATATTCACGAGTACGTGCAGTGTCTGCATTAAATCAGAAACTAAACGCACCATAGTTATATAGCGCTCTCTCTTTGTTTGCAATCATATTGTACGAATATTTTATCCACAACATATTGCCGTATATTTCATGCACGCAATAAAAAACCGTATATACCGCAGACAAAGAATATTTATAACTCGAAAAGAAAGAATCTTTTTTTATTCACGACCATGTGGCCCCTTTTAGCTTCAAAATGAGAAAATGCGTGAATATGTGAAAAATATGAGAAGAGAATACTTTTCAAAGTTAAATCTATTTTAAAGACAATTTGCATTCTTTGTGTATCATTGAATAAGTACAAAATTTATTATTATAGAGAAACGAAAATGAATAGAACATATACGATAGTATTTAAATATATTTGTTTTTATGTTACTATTGAGTCCGTTCTAATGAACGAAATTGTGTATTTGTAAACAAACTTGCTTGTTTTTGCGTTTGTGTTTACCTACAAACAGATAATTAACCTACCGTTTTTCATTAATCAGTGCATCGTGTATTGCAAGAAATTGAACCGTGTAGTACTGTAGATTAAAATGTAAACAAGATTCTTAATTGAACGCGCTGTTTTATCCGCATTAAAATCGTGCTTAAGTGATCCACTATATTATACGTAAACATGTATAACATTTCATGTATCGGTGAAAAAAGATAACGTTATATATCGAGAGGAAATGTAGGTACATTGAACTCATTTTTATTCTTTTTTTTTAATAATTAATCTACACAATATATTAATTTATAAAAAAAAAAACAAAAATAAACTACTAAATTAACAAGTTTCCAAAGAAATTTGATCATAAATAAAGAAGACAATTACTTCAAGAAAATATTTTGCCAATTGATTACTACGCCAAGTTGGTAAATAATAAAAAAATTTATGTTTAAAAATTCAATCCACAATAACACAAATATGATATAAATAATATAAAAAAATATTGGAGAGAATAAAGAGCAATAGGAGTCGGGTGCAGAAGACGTCGCACAATTAAAAACACCACTAATAAGTAATAAAAATTATTTATTTGAGTAACGCTTTTTTATTATAATAATAACAACGCCCTATTATTATAATAAAAGAGCATTATTCGAATAAATGATTTTTGTCACTTATTAGTGATGTTTTTAATTACGCGACGTCTTTTACACCCGACTCCTATTGCCCTTTATTCTCTCCAATTTGTTTTTGAATTGTAAGGAGTCTTAATTAATTTTATTATTATAAGGTTTATAAAAAAATATATTGTTTAATTTTTCTCTGAGCAAATTTTAATTTAACGACTAACCAGTGTTTCAAGTGCATTAAAGAAAATTGTTTGATAAGAAGCTAATTATATAAATTCGCTTTATTTATCGTTTTACCCATGCGTATTAATTTTTTTTTTTCTCATGCAAATCTTTTAAATGAAGAAAGACACGCAAAGCGCCAGTAAAATAATGATAAAATTACGCTGATTTGCATGGTACTGTAATCCGAAAAGGAAAAATAGTTTGTGGAATTTTTTGCTTGCTGAATTTTAATCCGTAAGCAAAAATATTCTGGTACGTTAGATTAAAAAATGGGATTAAAATTCCTAAAAACTGCATTTTTTAAAACTGTTAGCTAATAAATTGGATGATTACACAGACTTTAAAACAAATTTAAATTTAAATTTTCAAGTATTTTATATTTCAATATAAAAATTATTATTTATATCTTTTTTTTTAATTATTAATTATATCTTTATCATAAGCACCATCAAATCTTAAACGTGCTTTATTTAGAGACAATTGTATATGATAAAGTAAAATAGCTTCTCGACTTGTAACGAAGTCAGACAGCACACAACGTCTAAGGACATCCAATGCTGTCTGGAAAGCTGTATTACTGATTGTTTTTTCAACAAATGTGTGAAACGTTGATACAATAAGATAATAAAATTTTATAATACATATATTTATCAATAAAGTAGGATGTCGTAATAAATTCTTCTTTTATTAATACTTTTTATAATTTGTTGTAACAATAATAGCTTAAACGAAGAAAAAACAATTTTTTACAATCACATTTTAATCCCATGTATGAAATCCACACTTGACATTTTCCTATATTTAACGATTTTGCAATGTGCTTGAATTGCAATCGTCCTCCTATAATCGTTCTCTGTATACGTGCCTAAAAATAAATCACGGTAAAAGTTCGATGATACCTGCGGTAAAAAAGTCAACATTTTTATTTTCATGTTTTCAAAGCATAATACTCGAGCTTTAATTTGAGCTCTTTTTGAAATCACTACAATTTCGGATTTATTTTTAATATAGCTTAAAATACATTTTTGAGAAGCTTTAACATCACTTTTCTCCAAAAACTAACGCGATACAACATTTTTACTTGCGGATTCGGATTCAGCGTACAAAAAACTTAATAAACTATTTCTCTTTTTCGAAACAATTAAAATATATAACAGACAATATTTACATTCATATATATGAATATATTATCCTCGTATGTATGTTTGTACGTGTGTATATTGCGTATTTTATTTTGCATATGCAAGAACTTTCATAATTAAAATAAATATAAAGTTTCCTTTTTAAGTTAATTAATTAGGTTAATTAATTGTATAGAAATAAAAATCACACACTTGCAATACTTTAAATATTCACTTGTTTCAATAAACAATTTTTAATAATTTACTTCATGTATAAATGTTGCAATGTAACTTACATGTACAGTTTTAATTTATTCAAAGAGTTTTCTACTTTGACGCATTTTTTCAGCAGTGAATAGTGCATTTTCTGCACTGCAGAGCTTTATAAATATCTCGTACACTTGTGTAACATGTCAGTCTTTCTGAGGGACACAGACGGTACCATTTACCCGGAAACCGAAAAGTGTTAATCAAATTGTTGCAATCTGCAAATGCAGGTAGCTACTTCGCATAAACAACTTTACATTTCCAAACTCGTGTATATATATAATATATATAAAATGTATACACATATACAAGAAAATGTAATGGAGTTTTAATCTACCAACAAAGATACATTCCAACGGTTTTCGATAAAGCATCCCATTTATAAAATTACTAGACTGTGCATCGATTTCAGTATTTTTTTTATATAACAACGAAATATCAATTGCCAGTTACTCACAGAAGATAGAAAACGATAAAATGAATAGAGTACAAAATGCTAACTCAATTTTGATATGAAAAACGCTTTTTCTCATTTTTTTCCGCTACAATTCATTAAAACTGTAATATTTGTGTTATATAACGTGTAACTGACATATCATAAAAGTGGAACTCAATTTGCAAATGATATTAATGGATTAAAATAAGAAGAATGTGGTAAAGTCATAAAAGAATATTAATTGAAATACCAATTATGTCTAATGTTCGACGTTATCATTAGCTAGAACTTAATTAACATATTAAAGTCAATACATAATTTCAATATTGAGTTAAATTTTGTCTTGTACGTTTCAAAAGAAAATGAATAATCGATATAATTTTACTTTTAATTAAAAATTCAATGTTAAGGCTGAAAATTTAAGTTAGAGAAAGAAAAACATCATTCATTTTAATTTTCATTAAAAAATCCATTTTGTACGAAACATCTGTGAATAGCCATATAATTTTCTGTGTAAAAGTGATCCATCCTTTGACTTTGATATCTATCGTGCGTTGGTCCATGATTTACTTCTGTTATAAATCGTCCGCTATTTGTCATCTTTGATGGTTTTTCACCGAAACAACTCACTGACAACTCGTGCGCATTCTCGATTTACAGAATCAAATAATCCGAATACGTAGAAATGATTTATTATAATGCACGCATTCGACGCTCGTATATAATCGCGTTTTATTGTATTGCTGACCAAATCGAAATTTGGAATGTGTGAATGTGCATAAAAGCGCGTGGCTTTCACACGTCAGACAGCCGCATTGAATTGCAAATGCTTTTTTCGCATTCATTATTTTTTTTAATCTCTCCGCCATTTCGTATCTACATAAACCCTACTTGGACCTACTCGCGATAGTCACGACTAGATCAATGACACAACCTAGCTACGGTTGAATTCAAATGTTAATTCAAATTCATCGATCATCATCATCATTCATCTTCTTTTGAATAAATTATTTGTTTTGTTAGGCAAATTGAAATCCAATTTAATTCTTTGTTCTCATTCAATTTTCCATATATCTCATTGGTATATATCAGTTATTCATTATTTTCATAACTGAAGAGAGTCTGTTTTGTATGTAAATGAAATAGAGAATAGATATATATTAATAAAATATATAAGAACATTATTTTGAGAAGCAGGAATAAAATTCGGAGAATTTATCATTACTTAACAAAATTTTCGACACGAAATGTGTCACATAAAATACTGTTTGAGAAACACTGATCTACAGGAATTGCTATTCGTGTTAGAGACATTGGATATGCGCACGAAATGTAAATATAGAAATTAATCTTCTGAAATGTACGCATATCGGAAACCGTAACCGCATTGAGGAAGCGGTCAACTCTTATAAAAGCCTGGAAGCCATTTTACGAAAATAATAGTCTCTCGATAACCGTGAATCTGCGTGTTCTTCGAGCTTGTATAACAAATGTGACTACTAATATAGCATGTTATCACTTAAATAGGTAATTTCGCGAATACACATTCTACGCTTGCAAGAGACGACTATTTTATTTTGCTTTCAATTACATTTTAAGTAACGAGAACAGATAAATGTGATGTTAAAATTGTACACTGCAAGCGAGGCATCTGAATAGCATTCATTTTCAGGCAATAAAATCACTAAAAGATAGTATTTAAAAACATTATCTCTTTGTGCTCCAGTTTTAGTATAAAATTATTGTTACAAATTATTCTCTTTCCTCGAGAATTGTATAAATTTTGTATTTAGAAACAGTTATGTAAATACGTTGTCGCGTATGTAAAGACCGCCACTCTCGTTTCTCAAAGTAATGCCTCAAACCGACTCTCGGTGTTGAGACGTATCTCACTGAAGATGTATTTCGCGACTGTTACTCCTTTCGCCGCCGCGAACAAAGTTGTAAGTGGCTCTTTCTCTCTGATGTCGTAACTTCTGACTTACCCTCTACGAAGAGGAAGTATCCCTCGGGATTGTTCGCTAGTATCCGAAGCGCCTTAATCGCCATCTCAGCTAGAGAAGGATCGCCTGTGTCGTTCGTGTTCCGGTCTACGTTGAAGTCCATGTGAGAATAGGCGAAGAGTCCTGCGGCGAAGAAAATAAGTCTTGGCAAGTAATCCGATCGTGTTACACGAAAATAAGTTTGAAACCGTACGGACAAATGTAAGGAAATGTAAAAGGTATTAAAATTAATAAACGTAAAAGGTATTAAAATTAATAAGTATCACACAAAATATAAATAAATAAATATATATAATATAAAGAACAAGAAATAGAGAAAAGATCATTATACGAATTGCAAAATTCGCGTAACATCTACAATGAATTATTTTAAGAAAGATAAAAAGAAAAAGACCTGAATGATTTGCAAAAATGAACCAAAATACATATTCATATTATTTATATTATTTATTTATATTATGGATTTATATTTTGTTACTTTACCATTTTATTGTTCATTTATGATGATTTATAGTTTGTCCCTTATATAATTTACAATATCTATTAAAAATGATTTTATGGATGTAAATATATACACTCGTTTTGAGTTATGCTTTTCACAAATTATTGTTAAATAACATTAATTAATAATGTATAACATAACAATAATTCAATATTTCGCTCTACTGATCAACAGTTAACTATCTTATTAGCTAGATATACAGAGAAATTATCGATGGCAATCGATAAGCACAATGTAATCCCATATTCCGAACGATGAATGTCTAATAATTAATACACTGATTACGGAAGTGACAACAGCGTGCAATTAATACAATACAGCGGCTAATCGCATTACGACCAAATCTAAAGTTCAAATGATCGATGAAATTAAATTCTTGTAAGTCAAATCATGCATTCAATGAGTTAAGGTCTATAATTTGATACATGTATATTCAATATAAATTAAATCATTAACTAATAACTATATAAGCCGTTATTAATATTAACAAGTAGATATTGAGCATTAATAAATTTTTCTATTTTAATGCGAGAATACTATGTCATGTATAATAAAAAGTTTAAATTAATTTAACTATGAAATCTATTGATTAAATATATAAAATAAAAAAAATTAAAATAATAACATAAAAAAGTTCAATTTTGCAATCAAATTTACCAAGTTTTTCAAATAAAATACTGCGCCACAACGCACATCAGTAAAAACAAGAGTTTATAAAATAAAAGCTCTCCCCGCTATTTTATGTAGGATTCTATAACAACTGAACTAAAAACAATTTTTTTACAGTCTGAACAGAATACACTACATATAGTATAGCATAATTAACTTAATTACGAACAGAATTCAAAATAAGCTAATACAGCATATTTCAACATGATTAAATTCCAATATAATTGACTAATCATGTACCATATATATAATTTTATTAAAATATTATAAATAGAAATTATATTATTTACAAGACCAATTAGAGTAATTAAATTATCTAATAAGAAATGTGATTTTTCAATAAGATAATTATTTAAGATAATTAATATGCTGAAGTATTTATTTATACTAATAAATAAAAAGAATGTAAATATTTTTAAAAAATATAATAGTTGATCACATTATTTAAAATCGTTACATAATCCATTTATTTAGTTTCAATTGCTTTCAATCAATAATAATTAATAACCAATAATAAATTTTATCTGATATGTTATAATGTGTCATGGTCCATAAAGTAGTCATTAAATTTTACATTAAGTTTTAGAGAAGTACAAATATAATAAAACTTGTTATTAGTTACCTAACAATCGATTCACTCTTCGCGTGTCCACCTTTTCAAACTGTTCCTTATTGGCGACGTATTTCGCGACTATATTCCTTTTACGATGGTTCCTGGACCACTCTTCAATAAGATTTCGACCATCCAATCGCCTACCCTCTTTATCTGGCTCTTCAGGATCCAAAGTCACTTTCGGTACAAAATGACGTCTCCCACCACCAAGTATCACCTATATCGATTTATTAAGATAAAAATAACGCAATATAACGTACAATTTTTATATATAACTTTCAATTTTATAATATTTGATATAAAATTTAAGAGATTAAATTTTTCCGGATTTATTGTCTTGTTTGATAGGATATTCTCGAATTGAGAGATTTAAATTTATCAGCAACGCTATACTTCTTGATCTCTGATTCCATCTCCGTGACGAGATACGAAGAACCGACTTTAATGAGAAAGAAAGTTTCGCCTCAACTTTCTCGGGAAGAGAAGCACCAATGTAATCGCCTGCGGAGTTCTTTGCTTCGTTCAGACTTCGAAGCAAAAGATTCTTTTTCAAAAATAGCACATCACAAATTATTTCGAAGGTAGAATTACTAATTAACCCCCGCGCGTTAGTTTATCATTAGAATGCACTTCTTCGTCATCCTTTTTCATATGCAAACGTATATTTAAAATCTCATTCAATATTTTATTTAAAAAATAAGAATAAGGAGTGTAAATATATATATATATGTATATATATATATATTAATATATAGAGCACGATATATCTTTTCAGATTTCATTTTATAAAAAAATGTTTTTACTGTGAAAAGTTCAGAGATTTTTTTTTACAAAAAATGATACTTTTAAATAGTTTAGGTTAGCAATCTATTCTCCGTTCGTTTCGCTAGTTTGATTGGGAGAGAAAGGTGCGGAACAAGCGCTACGTGATAAAAGACGTGAATAAACTGCGAAACATACGTTTTATGTCTACCGATACAAGATAGAAGGCGCAATAAAACGTGATAAAGGAGACGAACGAGTCTTCGATACGAATTTTATGTTCACTCGTATGCAAGATCGAATCATACTGTGAAAAACTTCTATACGTCATCTGACAAATGTAATAGTATCAGACAGGCGTTGCATTTTCGATTGTCGAACCTTTCAACTTGTCGCAGAACGGGCAATAGACATCTTTAGAAGTGATCTAAACACTTTTTTTCATTTTATCGCAATGCGAGAATTGTATTCGCTTCGCAAAAAATGCGCTTATTCGTAAATAATCCTATGTTAGGTAATTTCAATGAAAAAATTCATAAATCGAAACGTTGTCATTTACAATTTACATGAAAAGCTCAAAGCAAAAATAATATCGGTAAAATTTTGTGTTATTTGAAATAACGTAATATCGAGATATTCTTAAATATTAATTAAAAAATTTCGTAAAATGCTACACGGAAAGAACAGTTTTGCTGAAAGATGTAGCTAAATACAGATCTGTAAAAATAATTTTATTGCAATATTAAAATAATTAATTATGTAAGACGCTTAACTGATTTCTAAAATGGCAAAACCTTTTACATGTAATTATTTTGATGATCTATAAAGTTATTTTAAAATCAGTATTTAATTAAATTTTTAAATAGATACTTCAGCAAAATTATTCTTTCCAAATATGAAATAATAATTCAATCCAAATTGCAATTGGAAAAGTACGACGCGTAGAATGAGAAGAATAAAGCGTGAGTGATAAGGAAATCATCAGTTTTACTTCTCGAATATAGGAGTTTACTGATACATCTGGAGGAATATATTCATCGAGCTTACACAAAAGGTGCAAAAAAGTATCGAATATTCTCCACACATGAACACAAGGATATTATTACGTACAGTAATGTTACAACCAGGCTCGTCCTCGAGCAGCTGACGCGCAATGTCTTTGCAAGAGGTACGTGCAGCAGGTGGCACTTTGCCGTCGTCCTCCCAGTAACGGCTGGCCGCGTGTGCATAAAGAGCCGCTGGTGTCGCGTGTGTAACCCTGGTGGTTGTAACCAGTCCCGTCGATTTGCCTGCGATCAGAAAAAAAAACCCCTATTATTGTCTTTCCACGGTAAATTTTCCTCTTTTTCTTCCAATCTCTCTCTCTCTCTCTCTCTCTTTCTTCATCTTTTTGTGCAATCTCTCTCCCTCGTTCGCTCTCTCGCTCTTCTTGCTCTCCACCCGTAAAGTTTCCGACGTGTACGTGCTTTCGTAAATCACCCTTTCGGATCCTCGCAGTCGTTCGTATCCGCATCTGACTTTATCGCGTTTAAGCGGGCCAAGCGTGCACCGCCACCGACGTAGACTCGGAAGACAAATTCCCCGAGTAGTGACCCCCGAGGCGAATCAGTACGATTTATACTTCATTGGGGGCGAAGTGGATTTTAGAATGTCGAACTGAGCGGGGGTTAGAGCCGTACGGGGATTATTACCGGCGAGGTCGGCCGATTATTCAGGGAAATCTCAAATTGACTGTATCGTATTTAACCACGATGCGGTTACACTAAATTACTTGTTCTCAAGTGTAAATGAATGCCAATGAAGATCTAAATCTTTCAAAATCTTGGAATTAATTTCTTTTCTGAAAAATACTTAACGTTCTGCAGTTGTACGCTTTCGAGTATATACAATCATATCCAAATATAGCTTAAAACTGTCACAATATATTCTCATTGTTTTCTATACGATTAAAAATAAATCCTTTCAAAATCTAAATTCGCATTTATATTTCAAATACATAGTTTTATTTTCAGAAAACAAGATTACTATCTAAATATTTCCATCAAAACCAATATATAAGGTCTAAAATATTTTGTCTTTTTAACAAATATAGAAAATTTTATTGAAATCAGAGAACAAATCTCTTAATTTTTGTTTTTCATATGATTTTTAATTGATTTGTCAAGGACAAAAAATTGAAATTGCAATGCGTCGCTCGACCCAAATAACGTATGTTAATTACACAAGAACTTACAATAATCTTGCCAGCCGACTTGGAGATTTCGTTTAACGTGAACGAGCTAAGGAATTAACTTGGCACGCAGAGCTTATGCAACGTGTGTAGCTCTCTACCAGGATCAGTAATTACGGAAGTGCAGGCTCTAGCGTAGGTGGCTCGATGTTAATCGACCCGAGTGTGTCGATGCGTGGCCCTTCATTAAAGATCCGCCGAGGATCCCTTTGATCTCGATATCTCTGCTCGAAATAATCACTGCGTGATCTCGTTTAATTATCACGACTTTATTTATCAGTCAAAAAGCGAAATTGTCAGTGTCAATTTTGAAAGTCAATATTCAATTTTAGTCTTGAAAAAAATATGCGGCAGCATTACGAATAATTTGAAGAAAAACAAAATTAATTACATTTAGCACAAAAATGGACTAATACAACACTCTAAAAAATATCGGTATAGATTTATTCTTAAAAAGTATTAGACCTAAAAGTCAATTTTGGAAAGAAAATAACTGAATATTCCGGAAAGTAAATTTTTATTTGCGTCTAAAGAGTATCTATTAAGAATTATATAATATATACAATTACATTAAAAAAGGATATTAAAATTGCAATATACGGAGCTAATAAAAATTTAATAATTGTTAGCAAGTAAAATTATTATGTAAGCATTATACATTAAGATCATGGTAACTTTTAAAGAGTTATATTCGCCATTCTTTTCACATCCTTGAAATAATTGGAATCCAGCAGCGAAAGTTTGGAAAACCTTGTTACAAAAACATTAAAGTCATTAAACTGATATTTAATTATATATCTTGTTTCGGAAATTAAATTATTTTGGCAAGCAGTAAAGGCTTCTAGTAACAGCGTGAGTATACGACAGAACTTTGTTTCTTCGTTAACTTCGAGTGACTCTGCTTTAAGAGGAATTTAATTTGAGGCTTAGCTGTCGAGTTATCTAAAGTTTAAAATTAAAACAATATAAAAACAGCTGGTGTACTGATCGAACTTTTGCAAGAAAAGTTCTCAAAATCGTTTGCGAATATTTACATTCAAGAAATGTGGAAACGGCCCATTCTTAACTTCAAAATTGCGAAAAAATTCAGCCAACGCTATATGGTCTCCTTTTTATGCGTATCCATAAATTTCACCGAGAAGGAACGAAATGGCCTACATCAAGATGTTCCTAGGTCGGAGGTTCGCGAACGTAAATATTCCTGCGGGATCGTCCGCCGGATTCTCCGCGGTCGTATCCAATTCGTTCCCCGCTTTCCGATGGGCGAAACGATGGTGTGATTTCGTAGGTCGCGCACGACCCGCGATTCAAGATGATAATTCAAGGAGTTTCGGAGCACCGGGTGTAACTGGTGGAATCCCGATTCGCCCCTCGAGATGCACGAAATGGACCGTAGTAAGTCGCGCTGCTGCTCGAAGACAGGAGGTCCTATTCCCGCAACTTATCCCTTTCGCGAGTGAAGTCGCTTTAATGCGCGAACTCCTTAGCAAATCGCGATATCGAGAAATGACATTTCGAATCTCCGGATTTAAATCTAACAGGATATAGACGCTTTCACCGATTCGCTATGGAATCGGATATTGATCGGATGATACACTTTATTTTATTTTAAAGTGTCGATACTTAGTGGTATCGACATCACATGCAGTTGCGAGAAGAACGCAAGCAATATCTCTGCTATGTAGTAAATTGATAGAGAAAACATCAATACCGTATATCGATATTTTCTCTGTCAGTTTTGTTATAGTAAATATTTTTGGTGCTCTTATCGTGACTGCAATAATTATATTACGATTTTGACGTATTTACTTTTTCTCTTTTGTATACGTTTTATTTTTTATCTCACGCGATATGTATAATATTTAATCTACGTGTAATAAATATATATATCACAAGTTAAAAATAACATAAACAAAAGAAAAAATATAAATATTTCAAAATTATAATATAATGTCGTAGTCGATAAGCATAAGAAATATTTCAGTTATAGTAAATTGATAAAGAAAATATTAATATATACATATAATATGAATATAATCACGAGATAAATAAAATAAAATGTAGATACAAAAAAAAAGAAAATACATCAAAATTATGCTTTAATTCCATATTTCTTATACCGTCATCTATCCTAATTTCCTCCCTATTTTTTTCATTCCTTCAACGTTTATTTTATTATTCTACGTTTCTCGCCTTATTGCGTGAGAATGACGATTAATCTTCGAGTGATAGATAACCGTACCGTTCGCTCTCAATTATCACCTTTATTATCTTCACTATATCCCGCGAACGTTTTTTCTACGCACTCTACTGTATTTTCAATTCCCATACTTCTTCTCGTTCATTCGACGTCGAATTTCCATCGCTGCCGTGCATCACCACGTCGCAGCGTTGCGCTAAAGAACGTGACAAACCGCCGACGAGAGGGCCAAAAAGCCGCGGTGCGACCGCGCGGAAAGCCAGGGGTGTCAACGGCAAACGGTGCGCGATTAATCAGCTGGGCCATTCATCTTAATGATCGCGCCAAAGCAAGCTCGTCCTTTCATGCTCGCGTGTACATACAACACACACCGGTGGCGCGCGTGTCAGCAACGCGTACGCTCGCATACATATTACCGGAGTCACACCGGCCGGTTCTGGCAACGTGTCAACTGCTCAAAAACACAATACATACATGCCGCTGTTTGTTGCCGTAGATACGAGCACGGAACCGATACGCGCGCGGCTACCGAGTATTGTCGCGATATATCACAATATCGCGCTGCTTAGGAAGAAAGAAATCCCGTTAATTGGCCCCGATCTATATAAAATCCTTGACGCCGTGATATTACACCTCCGTAATTGGCAAAGAGATTGTACTCTCGATTAATCATTTTTCACCTACCAATAGCGGATCTTTGTTAGTGGAATAGCGGAGTTTGTTAGTGGAAAGATGCCCAGTCGATACAAAAATTAAAATTAATGTAAAATCGATGTTATGATTTCGCACTTAATAATATAAGTGTAATATAATATGGTGTTACGTATAATAGTTACATTGTGGAATAAAAAATTTTAACACCCATATACAACATATTTCATCATTCATCATTTCAGTAACATTGCAGCAATATTACTGCAACGTGTACAATGTTATACTGTACATTACTAGAACTTTGCAGTGTTGCTAGAATAATATGTGCTACATTAGAGTTGCAGTAACATTACAAATGTTGCAACATTTACATTGTGTTGCACAACACACACACATACTAGCACACATATTTATGTACTTTACCCACGTTTAAATATAACGATTTTTATTTTTAAATTATTTTTGATTGTGTATATATATATTTAATTATCATATATACACACAATAGTGATTTCTAGTTATATCTGTGTGTATTTGTGCACCTGAGAGGACATTATCCCAGAACGCGTTAATAAATAAACGTGCCACCTCCCCCCCCCCTCTCTCTCTCTCTCTCTCTCATGTCAAATAACTAACGAGATGCGCCTCGCTGAAACTCGTAATGCTGGCGTAGATACTGCGTAACGTATATTTCGGTGGTGTTTATTATTTATTCAACGCGCACGAGATATTCACGAACATTTGCGCTCTGCCTCGCGTGAGCAAGAAATTACATCACAAATGGATTATACGCGCGGCGCGCTCGCTCGTTCGCGAATTGTTCTTTGCAGCGACCGGCCATCGCAAACAAACCGTAAGTGATTACTGATGACTGCGCAAGAGCTCAGCAGAGTATAATGTTAATTCACCGTCATCGCCAGCACGCCCACTCATAAACTTACAATTTGGCAGTAGAAGCAATTACAACGGTATCCACCGATAATTACTTCTGCAACAGACACCTAGCAACCTCTGCAACGATGTATATATTATATTATATTGTATATACATATATATACATATAGTATACGCGTATATGTACGTCGACAGATTTGATTTAACTTTACAGCGCACACCATTTTAGCGACGACGTAATAAAACGTTAATATAGTTCGCGCGATTTATCCAGGACAATGTCGTGTAACAACGATGCCTTTGACAGCTCTGGCTAACATCGTCGCGAAACGTGTCTTTCTCTAATTGCATTTTCTACTGGCGCCGACAAGACGGTCCTCTCAAATACCCTGCTTGCCTTTGACATGCGGATTTCCTTACGCCACGATGCGCATCCTGAATACTCTGACGTCACAGACGGACTCATTATGGTTCGTCTAGTAGATAATATGCGTAATTACAGCTTGTGGACACAATAATTAAGATTTCTATCGATCGTCTTATCGTGAATTTGTATTAAATAACATTCATAGACTTTTTAAATAAATACAAATATTCTTCAATGTTTAAAGTAAAAGAGAGAAAACTTTGATTTTCATATTGTATTACTTTAGTATATAGAAATTGTATAATAGTAAATTTTATTTTGACAATACTTTCATTTAAATCGTACTCTATTTTATTAACATTATTTAACAGTTTAACAATCACGAAAAGAGTATAATTAATTAATCTCTAATTACTGCTTTGAATTAAATATCGTTTAATTTCAATTATCGTCTTTAATTAATTATCATTTAATTAATTTTCAATAAGACATATTAACATAAAAAAATCATGTAAATTCTATTATCATTATATAAACATCTAGTATTCGTTGTGATTTAATCAAGTCAATCGATAAAATCTTATAATTTATTTAATATATATATGCCGCGTTGGTGTGTTATGTAACGTTCTTTAAAAATTATTTAATAATTAGCAGCTTTAATCTTCAAATTTTTTAATCTGTTTTTCAGCAAATATATGGATTAGCATACATATACACGCATATATATGCACGAAGCCATAAACACACCTAAGCTTCGAATTGCGAGACAGTGAAAATGCGAAAGTTCGGTAGCCAGAACGTCCAGAATATTCTCGTACGTACGGTGCGATTTAATAAACAGCATGTGAAATCTTCCATTAGATAGAGTCGCTCTAGCTTGTGCAATTAGCGCCAGCCGTAAATTAGATATCGGCTTCCGGTCAAGCGCCGCGCCAAGAATACGATGTGCGCCACATCTGTAGCGTATAGGCAAGCGCGAATTCAATTTATACGTGGGCATTTAATCGTGCGCCGTGTTTGGCCAGTTTAATCGTTTTAACGCCCATCCCCGCTAAATTGGATGTATGCGCAGATTAATTACGTTTGTTCATAATGATGAGATCGCAGGATCGTAAACGTCGCGCCATGAAATTCGGTAGAAAATAACGCTCTGATTAGAAAGATTAATCTGCCGTGCACATATATTATAAATCATTCGTCATTCTACCTTTTATTTAAGGTATTAATATTGGCTGCCGTTGCAAACGTGTTTGAATTTTGTTTTTGATAAATCAATGTGCTACCAACCTTATAAGTTCATCAAGAAATCAACGCTGTACAGACTTAGGTGTAATAATATACACCGAATAAATTCTAAATACTTCGTCTGTTTTTCTAATTTATGCAACTACTTAAATATTTATTCCAAGCTATACTTGAAAAGAAAACATTGTTAACTACGTATAAAGACAATAATGACAACTCTACAAATTTTATATATAGAATTAATGTAGGGTAACCTCTCGGGTAAGATGGAACCATAATTTTTTAAATGCAAAAATACCCGCGTTTATATACATATTTGAATAAACTATTTTAGTTACAATAATTATAAAATAGTTTATCCAATTACATATATTAATTCTACATATAAAACTTGTGCAGTTATCATCTTTACAGTTGCCATCACAGATGCCATGTCTTTTTTGTAAGTTTATATCATATTGTATCAACGTGTAAAGACTTACCCTGATCCTGGGCCCAATTAATAAGCGAAGGAACGCGCGCTTCGAAACTAGAGTAACAGTCCTCGAAACGTGCCGATGAATCCAGACCAACAGTCTCGTAATTAGCTTTAACTCCGCAGAGCAGTGCCGTCGCGCATGCCGACGATTCACCAACTTGGGCATCCATGTTGTACGTCTGGAGAAACAAGATAACAGAGATTAATTGCTTATTTTCGCGTCGTCAAAGTACGATTAATACGAATTAGTAATCTACAAATTTTTTACTTCTATAAAGAGAAGAAAATTTATTCTTCGGTCAATTAAATTTTATATATAAAATTAAATTAAGAACGGTCTAGAGGGTCCACTTTATTTCATTTACGGATTCTCCAATCAATTTTCCTTCGTAGATTTCTGCTAACATACGGACCATAGAAATTAAATGAAATAGTTTTATTTCTGTTCATATCTCCATAAAATTTAAATTACGAATATTCTTGAATTTTGATTAGCCACAATCGCAGAAATAATTGAAAAATTTTATAATTAAAAAAGAAAGAGACATTTTATTATTAAAGTACTAAAGTCGGATGAATAATAGTAATAATAATCCAGCTTTGTTATACATACAGTACTTAATCATTTCAGCGAAAAAAAATCTTTTTCATATTAAATTTTCATAACATTTTGATACTATTAACAAGAAAATTCAAAAAATCTATTTAAATTTTTGCAAATTTAAATGCTACCAATTATTCAGAGTACCACAATTTGTTCATACAGTTAATATAACGCGGTCACACATCAAATTCTGTTGAACGTCAGAAGCATCAACGAAGGAATGATAAGTTTCGAGGTAAAGAGAAATTCCGATGTAAGTGGATGTCGCCTTTATACGTCATGACTGGCGATTTTCGTTGGGTAACAGGATATGGGTCGAAGTGTGTCACCGCTGTCTAGGAACCACACGTCGCTTTCAACGCTCCAGGGTAAGCACTGCAACGAGCAAATGGACATTTCCGTCCATCGGCTCACTCGACTCAAACCCGCCCCGAGTTTTGATGAAAACGACAGCTGTGCTCCATTACCATTGACGATTTGCAATTAAAAATTACAAACATTTTATTCTTTGCAGAAATTAATGAAAATGATCACTTAATGCATTCAGCTAATAGCTCAATAAGAATTTTAATTGATATAGAACCACTACGAACAAAATATCGATAATTTTGCACGTTTTAAGATAACTCCATCGTCATCAATTTTTCCTAGAAAATTATATAATGACACATCTTTACCTTAATAAATTAAGTAAAGAAGCGTTAAAACTAGATGTACTTCGCAGTTTAAAGTGGAAAATGTATTTAAAAATTGACATAGAAATGTTATTAGGCATCAAAATTTAGCCTCCATCGTATTTGATGTTTCTTTCCTTAATTAATTTATTTATATAAAACGATCTATAATTTATTATTATTTATACACGTCCGCCTTTCAACAGCTTTACTTTTTTTAGATTTTACTTTTAACGAAAATTACGAGTTGAAGATTATTACTTTCCTTCGCTGTCACGGAGACAGATTACGCGTCGTAATGAACAACCCCTTAAGTCAGGTTTAAGAGGTCGACTAGTACAACACATAAGGTAGTGGTTGGAACAAACTCGTGCACATAAATCCCCACGACAATGTTAAGCCCTTCATCTACAATATCGTGCGAGGTAAGGAATTCGGGCTAAACATAAGAACTACAAGCGAGGGCCATGATACGTTTTTCGGTACACAAACATAGTGAACACGGATCAGGGCTCAGGTGGTACATAGATCGGGCTAAACGTAAACAACATGAGTTTACACTCGACGCGTGATCGACTTTGCTGTTGATTGTAGTACAAACGCCGTCGGGACTTAAATCATAGTACAAGGGATTAAAAGCGGCGTTTTCATGCAAGATATCTGCACTGATATCTGACAGTTATCTTATTATGCCACACGTTTAGATATTCGTTTACTCCATAGAGAACCGCGATTGATTCACTTGAGTGTGCATCCCTATTTCAAGATTCGGCGACTCAGCATCACAACACCGACTAGGAAGTGCCGATTTCCTTCCGCGCAAGAATACCCATAAAGCTCACTCGTGGTAGTCATGATATTGATTATCATACTGAAAGCCATGCATCTTCAAATACCCTTATGAATTGCACGGTCCATCGCTAAGTGGTAGCAACATAGAACGCCCGGAGCACTGAAATACAAGCCGCAATAGCGAGGAGCAGTATGCTGACTAAACATATCACAAACTCCTCCGATATCTTCAGCATGAAATTGCGAGAGAAGGTGATTTGGTTGTTGATATTGGTCAACTAGAATGAAAACCCAAAGTTCCGCTTGCAATTAAATGCACTACATCGCGCGAAGGAAGATAAAAATTATCAGCCTAGACATTTTCCTCCTCCAAACACGGATTAATTATTTAACATGTAGGATTAAATTTCTCAACATGAAAATTGCTTATTCGAGATACTAGATATTAAGAATGATTATCCTTATAAAAAAAAAAATGTAATAATACAGGGAATGCCACATAATATATCATAATTCAGAATTAAAGTAATATAGTGTCATCTCACACAAATATTTACACAATTATCGAAAAAAGTTTAATTCATAATTGCAGATATAAGTCCTAGTACATTTTTTCCTAATTTTAAATAATGTAATAAACTAGAAGAAGAAAGCCAATTACGGTCGAAGCTGGATCACAGTGCTTATTATAAATCGCGACGCTGATAGTTTTTCAACTCGTGATATTCTTCGCAATCTTATTTTTCACAGATTTAGATTTATCATTACTTCAACTTTACATCGTTAAAATTTAATATATGTCTTTCAACATATTATTAAGATCCAATAAGATGCTATAAGCATCAAAAATTATTAGATTGCTTGTCAATTTAACTAAGTGATATTAATGCGATAGTAAGTATGTATGCGTCAAGGCTGAAAAACTATCAGCGTCGCGATTTATGAGGGGGACTACATACGCAGTATATATAATTCACACAATTATAATAAGCACTGTGATCCAGCTTTGACCGTAATTGGCTTTCTTCTTCTAGTTTATTATTGTTTATCAATAATACGGTCCTAAAAAGTTTCTACTATTTTTTTAAATAATGTATTGATTAGAATGATGTGCAATAATTTGGAATAATTTTGTTTCACAATTTAACTTTTCACAATTTTGTTCTATTTATGTAGGCTAATTATTGTATGCATATATATTCATGCTAATTGTAAGTTCAAATGTTGCAATTATTTATTAGTTAAAAATTTTAAAACATCTTCTATAATTAACAACAAAAAACTTTAGAAACTTCGAAGGACTCATGTTCCTTTAGCACCATAAAAAATATGTCTTTCTGTTACGGATTAAGAGAAAGAAAAATTACTTTTTATATCTGCCTACAATACGTTGGATAAAAATTAACATTTCTTATTCGGCATTTACCTAAATGATTCCAATTGTCATCTTGGTAATACTATTCATTGTACATTTCTGATTAGAATTATTCAAATCCAAAGTACGGCCAAGAATGTGTCGTAAAAAATATCCGAAATCAAAGAACATCTGAAATCCGTGCAACGTGCGATGTGCAGCGATATGCAGACATTCGACCGTTCTCAATTGGCTGCACGAAGGTACTATAGATTATCAGGTATTATCGGCGATGCTTTTATCAGGCATTTCCTCGAACGAACACGTCGATAAGATAAATTTGGTGCGCGCGAGACACGTCGTCTTTTGACGTGTAGGTGAGAGCAAACGGCAGTAAATGGATAAACGCAAATCAAGGGATCGTTAGATGCCAACCAGCAGAGGCAACATGCAGGCGGACGACAAGTACACTCCGCAGCAGGAACAGTGGGACATTTCAACGCCGGACAGAGCGCAACGGAGCGTGCCGGACGGATGGTTGTTCAGGAAGGCAAAGTAAGCACCACTTCGTCACGTCGTGACCGATATAAAGCGCAGAGATATGGAGGTACTGCAAATAATCGACATGCGACTGACGCGAATGGTGTGCTTTTCAGCGCTTTCTCGGGCTTTCTCCTCTTTCATTCACTAAATCAGACACAAACGTGTGTCAAATACAAACTTTACAATCTTTTATAAATTTTATCGCAAACAGAAACATATAGTATATGTTACGTTCGAGTGATGCATGGAACAAATAAAATTAATGTAGACAATTTTATTTTCACTTTTATAGCTTTTGTTTCAAATAAAATTCATAAAAAGTGTCCAATGTCATACCAAAAATATATCATTCATTTTATATTTGCTTTACTTTCAACGTTTTAACTCTTTATTTCTAATAAAAGATTTGGGAGATAATTGTTTCTTTATCTGGTTTCCCGCCATAGCACTGATTGTAACGCAAATAAAGAAATAAGACTAAATATGCTCAAATATAATAAAACAAAATTGACGTAAGATGCATTAAAACTGTTTTTTTTTTTTATTATTTGCCTTTGGTTGCTTTTATTTTTCATTTAAATTGCAAATGTTCTTGATTTTTATTTCATCTTTTATTTAAATATATCTGTGTATTCATTACTCACGTGTAACATATGTAACACGTGGCGACATGTAATCAATAATATTAATTTTTCAGCTTCGGATTATTGTTTTTTCAAACAAAAATATTTCTGTTCCGAGACTGCTGCAATATTATTCCACAGAAAATTTCACTCTCATATGATAATTCACCGTTGTTTTCTATAGCTACATCTTGAATCAATTTTAGAACTAAATCGTCTAAAACGACAGACACCCTGATACCAACTGCGATTACGTGGAATCAACTTTATCTCATAAAATGTGCGATCGCGAAGATTATAAAGACGTTATCTTTTCCGATATTTCATTATTTTTGTCTATCAAGGTCCTGATGCACAGGTGGGAGCGTAGTGCTGCGTCGCGCATTATGCGCTTATTCTCGCAGTCGCGCATATAACGCATGGTTGGTGTAATTGTCGGATAGCGAAAAGGACGGGGATTTGCGCGGCCGGCAAGCCACGGCGGGCTAGATTTATATTCATAATAGCGGGGAGTTGGAGGCCGTTAGGCGCAAAATGTTTTAGAGCCCAAAGTAAACGCCGCAGTGTTCGCGGTAATGCCAGTAACTCACTTCTCCCACGACGAACATTTGTCTCGTAATGGCCACTGGCTCACCACGTTTATGACTAGTTCGTAAGCGGCCCGCAGTGGTTTTGTCACATCCGTTCTGTATTCTCCCTCTGCTTCTGATCCTCCCCCCCCCCCTCTCTCTCTCTCTCTCTCTCTCTTTTCCCCCTCTCTCATCCGTTATATATTTTGAATGTTCTTGATGACTACGTGGTTGTGCATACCACATTTCCATATATTCACGAATATATGTCACAAGCATATATAATATCAGCGTATCCATCCGTTGGGTAAGAACCACTCAAGCGATGACTCTTGTGCTGACTCTTTAATTCTACGATTTTTCTATCTACCTCACCGTAATGTTACATTTTTTTTATAAAAAAAAATGCAATTTTTATTACGTGCAAAGTTAATCCGATATTAAATAATAAGTTATAATATAATATCAGATTTTCAGATGCATCCGTACATTACACTCATTAAAAAAGTGTTTAATTTTGAGATTTTAATTCTATTGTTTCACACACATTCTTGTCTCCACTTTTCAAACATGCACACACTTAAAGATGTTTTAAACTATTTCAATAAACACTGTACAGTGTTTGGATTTAAAATACTAAATGTTTAATATTGAAGTATCTTATTATTAAACGTTTATTTTACAAAGTGATGTTTTAAATATAAACATTTTAAGTTATACTGTATTTTCTACTGCGTATATCATAAATATAATAAATGAATTATGACTCTTTTTATGAATATTTCATTGAAAATAATCTAAATTATTTTGTAGTATTTAAAAATGCAGAAATATATATATATATATATTATACATACTATTTCATAAAATAAAAAACAAGAAAAGAAAAACAGAAATGGAAAGAGAAAGATTTCTAAATCCCATTGTTTTTTTAAAAAGAATCGATAAAGTAAAAAATTTCTAGATCCTTAATCTAATAAACTAAAAGCGTTTTGACAAAGTCTGGAATGCTATGTAGAACAAAACACATATTGAAAAAAAATGTCAAGATACCAGTGAAATGGTACAACAAAAATTTTGTATATACATATATAGATGTGTGTATGTAGAATATAATATAAAAAAAGAATACAAAATTTCTTTAGTTTTTGAATAGCGAATTAAGAATATTATAATATTTTATTTATTTGTAATTATTTCCAAAGCGTTTAATAATGTTAAGTTATCGTATATGTATAAAATTATTTCCTTCTTGTTATATATTATAAAACAAGATTTGTTACACATAATCTCATTTGCTTTTATTTTCAATCAACTAGAATTATTGCCTGAATTCATAATTCCGGGAATTAAATATATTGCCTAAATTCATAATATGCTTATTGCAGATTACAGTGCTGCATGTAATATTTGGCCGTGGTTCACCAGAACTTCCACAAGCACGCACCTAACCGCGCGAGGATTAAACGCCTCGAGTTTACGGTCCATTCAGTTCAACGAAGCTCAGACAGTTCTACCTCCGCATCCTCGCGCTATTCTGCGCAATAATACCGCCGATTTACTTTCGGCCGGCGTAGCCGACCCGATCCGGAGCAGTCGTAATCGTGGTAACTCGCGAAAGTTGGATCGCGCGTACGTGCGGGAGCCGCGGAAAGTTGAGGGCAGGCTGCCGCACGATAAAACGCCGTCGAATCGCAGCGGAAGTTCTCGATTGCGATCTAAGTTGAAATTAAATTGACCGCGGTATGATCCCGCCGCGGTACTGCTCGAGTCCCTCAACTAAACAGGATATCCGTCTGCGTAAGCGCACGTGAGTGGAAAGTACGAAGTAGACTGGATGCACTTTTCCGGATAAGGTCCTCCTTTGCCGTCCGCCTCGCCTTGAGAAGAGAAATGCTCCGATATTTCCCCCCTCCCTCCCCCCCTCTCTCTCTCTCTCTCTCTCTCTCTCTTCGCGAAACTAACCGCAAAGAGGCAAAACGTTCCGGAAACGCCCGTTTCCTCCCCTCTTTTTCGCTCGTTGTTCTCTTCTTTTTCCGTTGCCGCGCATCACCCGGACCATCTATTTGCGACTGTCCTCAAGTTGGAATTCTACAACTAACTACCGTCTAATTACACCAACTGCACAAAGAGACGTTGCACTAAATACTACTGACATTTATTCCATCCGCAATGTAGGGTACGTGTCTCTCTCTCTCTCTCTCTCTCTCTCACTCTCTCTCTCTCTCTCTCTCTCTCTCTATTCTCTTTTTATTTATCTCTTTGTGTACAATACACTTATTCCGGTTAATGTAGGCATTTACACAAATTTTTTCGGTTCTTTTAATAGACGAAGATATCAACAAATTTTAAAGAAAATAATACGAAAGTTTTTTTTGTATCTTTTCAAATAAATGCATACCATAATTCGGGGTGTAATTAATCTATTTAAATTGAAATCCTAGCCAACTTTAATAACTCCGATATTTTTTTCTTTGTTTTACATAAAATATTCCGAAATTATCACGCCAGTATTCTTATTCGCGGGATCTTCTATTAACGCCGTGTTAATTTTTGTTTCGCCGAATCGAGCGTTTTAATTTGGAGTACAATGTCAAGAAGAGAAAAGCGTTAATATTAATAAAAATTCTATTATGAAACACGTTTTTCCATGGAAAATAAAATTTAATTAAGATCTAACCAAGATATAAATAACTATCCTGCGTTCCGCTCATTTCATTCTGTGCAGCCCGTCGTGTTATTAATGGCGGAACTACAGAATCATTTGTTTCTCGCACCTCGCGCAGTGTATAGCATTACATTTCTTTATCTATGCTATTTCGTCTGAAACACATCAAAACTCACGAAACATTTCGACCTTTCAACATATTCTAAAATAACGCTGTAGGACGTTATTTGTACATTAATTAACAAAATAGGATTGACTGAAAAGATAAGTTTTAGTTCATCTTCAAAATAACATTACCAACTTTCTATGACAAGATAAGAAAATGTAATATTGTATAGTCATTACGAGAACTTAATTACACAATTTCAAAAAATATCAACCATTCTTGTTGAAGCAAAATAAATTTCCTGTATTATATGTTTCGCATTTAAACCATAAAACAAGATATCATACATTGAAAACAATTTACTCAACAAAAAGAATTACTCAAAAATACCTCAACAAATATTTTTTAAATATTCGTAGACATATATTTACCGTAAATAAATGTTTACTTAATAAAAAAAATGATAGTTAAATTGATGGTTCTTGTATCAAATAAATATATGTTAACATTGAGTAAATATTTATTTACAAATATTCAAAGAAATATTTATTAAGATATAGTAAAATTTTTTTCAGTGTACTAACATATATTAGTTTTAAATAATAATATCCTCTATTGTTATAATTAACTTTCTATTATTATTGAATATTTCTAAATTAATGTGAATAACTATTCACATGTTATAATGATATTTTAAGCAGGGACATGATGGATACCAAAGATGCGCAAACCGATCTCAATCCGTATGACGATGAATACAATATGAAGCATAAAAGAAGAGGAGTTGCGATTATATTAAACCACGTGAACTTCGAGGACATGAGCGTAAGGAAGGGCACCGAAAAGGACACCCTAAGCCTCAAGACATCATTAGGCAAACTCGGGTTCGACGTTCGAATTTACACCGATCCGACGCTGCAAATGATAAACAAGGTTTTATGCTCGGGTAAGTATTGAATTTCCGTAATCCAACTACTCGTCGTATACTTACGTATAATCACTTGTCTCAATGACAGATCAAACAAATAAATGACGAAGCTCTTGTGAGTCCGGATAATGAACGCAAACTTTCGTTTGAAAAAATAGCGGAAACGGAGAAAAGATATCATTATTTCTGTCCATTCGCAATATTGCAAGCTGCCGCAACCACATCGTTAGCTCTGTGTACAATCGTTTCTTATCTTTCTACAATGAGCTCACTTTCGTTTCGCCCCTCATCATGACAAAGCGATAGAGTTTCCTCAAGATAAAGAGAAAATACAAAGTGCCTCAGAGATCCCACCTTACTTTTAATCGCAAACTTTCTAAAGAATTTGAACATAATTATCGTAAAGAGAAAAAGTTCAAGGGAAAACAATTTCATCTACTTTCTTAACGCTTGATTTCTTCGTGATTAAATCACGAAATGGAATTTGCTTTGAAAGTCCATTCGACGTGATACAGTATGGCGACTCGCAATCCATTAGGTGAATAAATCCGATCTCTATTGTTTAATTTTACATATAAGCGGAAATGAAAGATTCCAATGCAGTAAATGAAAACAAATATCAGATACTGATTAAAAATAAATGAAAAATAAAAGATTCCAATGCAGGAATATAAAACAACGATCAGATATTAATTAAATTAATTATAAGGTCGTAGTTGTTTGTCGAGTAACTAGTTCTATATCACCCAAGTAATATCTCATACATTGATAAGCCTCTGCCTGCCTAATGGCATTGCAGTTACAAAAGCGAGGAAGCATTCCAAGTGTATTGATAATTGTCGATGGATTCTTTGTACTCAACCTGCAAACGAACAGATAGATCCCAGTTAACGCGAAGCGGATAATGATGCGCGCCAATCTGAAAGAGATCTTGCGACAAGTTATATAAACATTTTACAATGAAACGAGCTCATTAAACGTCTATTCGTCACAGTGAACTGAGTTCCTCAACAAATAACTAACAAAGCAATCTCGTGAATACGGCTGCGGTAGGTGCCGCGGAAAGTGAAGCTGAAAGTCCGATGATTACGGAACTTCGCGCTGGATAAGAAAAGTTTTCGCGTACCTTCGCCTCAGCGTAACACGATGCGCTCTATGAAGCTATATTCAGTCACCATTCGCTTTAAAATTTTACCTGTCACGGGGGTATGCTTCATGTAATATGCGTGAATTCGGAGGACTCGTTTGTATGAAAAGATAGTTTTGCGAAATACCTAAAAATATTTAACTATAAATACAAATCTAACGATGATTTTATTGGACCATAAAAATAATTATGTAGAACGCTTGAACTAGTTACTATAAAATGTTAAAATGTTTTGCTCATCATTTGAGATTCCTACAAAAATACTTTGATGTTCTCTTAACAAAATTATTTTCCGACCTATATCTATATAGCTAAATTTGTAGATTATTTAGTTTAATTAATTGTAGCTAAATTCAGTAAAATCGTTTTTTCCATGTGTATAAAAAATAAATAATCCGAGGAAATATATAATTAAACATCTACTAAAATAAACAAAAAATTTTGCTATAGATACTAGTTTGACGAGGCTCGACTTTGCTAATCATTTTAATTTTTTTCTTTTTTTATACAATTGGATAATATACTCATGGAAAGAGACCGACTTGGTTTAGTATATAAAAATTTAGCTAAATATAGATCTGAAAATAATTTTAATGGATCATTAAAATAATTACATATACCTATGTAGAAAATTCAAGTTTTGACGAACAGCGCTATAAAAAGTTTTAATATTTTAGCATTCAATTTAAGCATTCTATATAATTATTTTGATGGTGTAAATAGAATTATTTTTACATCTGTATCTAAATAAATTTTTAAATATGTATTTTGGTAAAACCGTTCTTTCCGTACAGAATATTAAAAATTCACGAGCTCTTTGATCGTTAATCCATTCACATTTCAAAATTTTGACTTATCGAAATTAATATAATGCTGATTAATATAATGCTGATTCATTGTGACAAATAATTTTCGACGAGATTTCGTTACTACTGTAACATGAGGAATTTATCATTATTGACCATATGTATCATTTTAATTTTATCATGACGTTCATAATTTATATACTTTGAAGGGGATAATTCATGTATGTAGAATTAATGTATAATATTTATTTAAGTAAAATAGAGTCAAATGTATTTATTGAAAATGACCCGTAAATGTGGAGTTGAAACGCGCGTTTAATTGTTTCTTATATTTAAAAAAAAAACATTTATAGATATTATAATGATATTATACACACAAATATTCAATACTGACTCTTAGATATTTTTACTCCTTGATTTTTATATTCTTTAGAGTATTTTTCACTTTTTTCCATTCTTCTTTGCAGAATGTTGAAAATGTACAATTACAATGTAAATAATTTTAATAATACAAGAAATACCAAAATGATTTTTGCTAACCGAATAAATAGGAACTTATCAAATTGGCGGATCTAATGTGAAATTTCGAAGAGATAATAACGTTGCTGACTGCGACAAATCTGTCAGTTGAGCAGATATGAAGAAAAATAAAAAGAGAAAACTCCAAAACTTGGTCGCACAAAAATATAGCAAATTTTCTTTCGTTACTTCCCTCGGGAGCAACTAAAATAGACTTTTCTCAAACTCAGTTCTTGGCTGATATGAGAGAAACAATGGTAGAGTAAACTAAAGGGAAATCCCATTGGATTCTCTCCCTCGTTGATAGACTTTACACGTATTCGATTATCAAATTGAAAGTATCTTTACTTGGAGTATCGAAAGAGCATTCGTTTACTTTGGAATGCCATAGTCAGCGCATGTTATAACTATCGCATAAATAAATCACCCCTCACCATATTTCACGCGACTACCACCCCGCCCAGTCTCAATGCTTTAATTTTATCTGGCAGCATTCCACGTAATCCGAAGCAAAGCAAGCAGGCTTCCTCCTTCTGAAAGTTTCACGAACGCGAATCGACTACCGAATGAGGACCAAACTTTTCAATTGAAACGATCCGCATGTCGTTGTAGCTCTGGCTTATCTTCTTTTTTCCCCATTGATCAACCAACAATGCGAGTAGTACTCGTTGCATTGCCACTATTTTCCTTCTCTTGTATCAATCATTCTTAATCCCCTATTAAATTGTCACAATAAGATAAAATAATGAGATATTATGATCCAAATGTAGAAAAGATTGTCTAGGTCAGGCGGATGTATACTTGTTGCATATCAGTCCGCGTATTATATCATCTCATCGTCGTTGTGTATCAGTGTAAGCAGAAAAAATGTTGCACCGTTGCACCAAAATTGTAAGGGCATACCGTGTCGTCATATCATTTCATTAAAAGGCTTGCTGCAGTGGACTGACCCACATTTTGTAAAAACAAAATAAATAACGGAAAAAATGATGTTCTTCAAATATCTACATATTTAGCTAGATACAGTTCTAAAAGTAATTTTATTGAACCATCAAAATAATTATGTAGGAATTTCAAGCATGTTATATAGCAACTGGATATATTTATTAAAATCGATACCAAAATATTGTTGTTGAATGAATACTATATCGGTATAAAATTACCAATGTATTCAAATTTTGTCGGTTTTTGAACTGCGTTCAGCAAAAGAACAATGGGTTCGAATACAGTTGATCGAGTGGAAAATAAAGTCGGGTCTGTTGGATAATCAACAAGGAAATCACCGGGCGAAATGAATACGATGCGAACCATTTGTCCGTGTGCTTCTTTTTTCGTTTTCTATAAATTTCGTGACCAAAAACAAGCTAAGTATATTAATACGGCAGATGTCACACCAAAATAAAAGAGACGGCACGTTTCGTCGTCTTTTCGATTTCGCCACACCTAACCGTGTAACCAACAATCGCAAGATATTGCGGTAGGAAACAGGCAAACATTTGTGCGACTCCTGCGAACGGCACGAACGGCTATGCACCGGCACGTAAAGCACTCCCGATGTTTGTCGACATTTCGACGAAAAGCGCGATACCTGTCGCGACATCGTTCCTTGACAGACTCGTCAGGGCAACATCCACTTATACCCAAGTTGCTGCCTCGCGCGGAGAAGAGGGTTGTATACGCGCCCTCGAAGAACAGATACGTTTTCAAAGTTAACGTGTCAAGTACAAGCACCGTGAACATTCTACTTCGGATAAGTAGAAGCTATTTGAGAAGAGCCGGGTGTTGTATCCTCTGCTAATGTCGTCTTCCGCGATACTTCGTTACTGCACGAACAGAGTAGATGGAATTTACTTGTTTCCGTTTGGCAAATTCCTGAAAGTTCCTTGACAAACTCGTTAAAATAGCTATTTTTCGACGTGGCAGTCAATAACTTCGCATTGGTGTATACGTATATATATGCTCGAAATGTACGTTTCTCTCGTGACGACACGTCAAACGCAGATATTTTAAAATGAGGATATTTCACCTTCGGGTAAGAACATATTATGCTCGAAGTTTCCGCGTTAGATACATGTTTCCTCATATTACACACGTTCCCGTAAACGGTAACTTAATCCTGTTCTAACGTAGCATTGTATTTATTCTTGTTCAGTTTATGTTATACATTACTACATCATTTCAATGCTAAGTCACTTATGGCTTTAGATTGTTATGCTTAAACTATTATACATCTGTAGCCTACAAGCTTTGTAGGATCGTAAACTACTTGTACTTTAGTGAGTACTGTACGATCCTAAATCACTTCAAACTTCAGTCAGAATCGTTAGATCTTTAACTTTTACGTCCAACAAGTATATTACACATTTCAACTTTTGAACGTATTGCGGAATTACAATTATTACATTCCAGAGAGTTTGAAAGGAGATTAACCCTTTGGCTACGACTAAGTCAGACTGGAGCTGTACCATTCGACCGCAGAATTCGATTAAAGAAAGCGAATGTTCTTTTAATGAAACAAATCGCTGCATTGATAGAAAAGTGATACAACTCAAAATTAGCACTTTAAAAAGGATTTCTGATAACGAAATAAAAAGTATTCTTGACGTACTTAATCTTATTGCAATCTTATGCAGAGTATAAAAATAAAACAAAATATTAAGATTAGATTAATAAGTTTTATTCTTCTGTCTCGAATTAAACAAGATTGATTTTTTATCTCGAGACAAGGATAACGTATTTTATATATTTGTACATTTAAAATAAATCTTATCCCCAATATTATAACGAATGATGCTGATACCAGTATTTCGGTCAAAATCGATGTCCAGATTATTTTTAGACAGGCCTATATATATAAGAGAGAGAGAGAGAGAGAGAGAGAGAGAGAGAGAGAGAGAAAGAGTACATATTTTTCTACAAACAATAAATATAATTTCTATATTTATTTTACTTTGTGATAGCTTAAAAAATAATAGCATTGGATCCGGAAACCTTTTCTAAGAGAGTAACTCTTTTAAATAGAGAATTTAATTACTTATCTAAACTGTTTCTGAAGTGGAATATTTTAATTAATATAGTAAATATATATAACTTTACTTTCTTGTCTCACGTTATAATGTATTTTTTTATTTTCATTATATATATTTCAATTATAATATATGTTTTAAAATTGTTATAAATTTTCAAAATTCACAACATTGCAATCCTAGTAAAAAATACTAGAGTGTTGTAATACTCTTTCTCATATAACAATTGACAAATGTATCGTTTTTCCACAACAGTATCACATATATCCCTCTTTGTATTTCGATTACCTTTCATTATCTCAAAAATGTTTATTTTTTATTTGCATTTTTTGATCAATGTGACAAGATACAGATCAAAACACTTGAAAATTGCCTGCTTGATATTGACAGGATATCAAATTATAGAAAAAGTTACATAAAAGGCGTTTTTCTCCAAAAAAATCGTTTCAAGTAAAAAAAAATAGTTTAATGGAAAATATTAAAATAGAACATACTTATTGTTAGTAACCAAACAATTAAGAAAATAAATTGTGTATTTTAGTCTGTTTCTTCTATGATACCAACAATAGCTTAATAAATATCTCTCGTACGAGTGTAAATAACATTTTTTCAACAACAATGATCGCAGCTTAAAAAAATAAACTAAAAAAATTACAAATTCCAAGTTTGATTTTTATGGCAAACAAATGTTTCGTAAAACGAGAGAAAGGAGGAGAGAATGAATACTGTTATATCTAGTCGGCCCATTCCACATGGATCGGCGGAAAAGGTTCGTTTACATACTATGTACACACTGACATGTAGACTCTGCTTATAAAAATTCAACGTTGCTTCGAGTTGACCGTCAACATTTTCCGCTCTCATCAATGTACATAGTAGCGTCATAAACGTCGGGACCGCAAAAGGAAAAAAGTAAAAAGAGAGAAAGAAAAGAGGAGAGGAAGGAAGAGAAAAACGGAAGAGGAAAAAGGAAAGATAAATTCACGCGAATTGTTTGGCGTATTTCGAAATTCCGCGCACCGTGTGCAGCTGGGACTGATTACAATCGTGATATTCAACGGAGTCGACAATACGGCGCGACGCAATGATCCCGAGCGCGCCGCGATCGCGAGCCCGGAATCCGCATCCACGAGCGCGATGATCCTGGTGTGTATCAACGGACGGACACGATGGAACCAATCACTCGCAACATGCATAACAATACACAGTCCGATTTAATAATTCTATACGCGCGCGCACGCGTGGGCCGCGTCCGTTAAGAAACATTGGTTACCAACTGCAATTCGCAATGTCGTTACAATTTTTTTCGTTTTACTATCGTGACCGACGCGAAGCGCTTCTGGATTTTTACGCGTTTTGAAAGAATGATCGCTCGCAATTTACATAGACCGCTCGATATTGCGGAGGGTCTCTTGCCGATAATAAAACAAGAACCCTCCCTGTTTCCAAGGATTTTTCACTAAAGAACATTCAGAAACGTTGAAAAAATTATTGATAACTTTGTTAATTCCAATTACAGAATATCTAATCCATATTCATTATTCATTATACATTATAAGACAAAAGAAAAATTATAAACTACACTGTATATACTAAATTAAAATTTAGAACATAATATTAGAATGAGAATATAAATTTTGCAGATAATGAAACAAGTCATTTTATTATAATTATAAAATTTCATAGTTTATTAGTTTCTAAAACCGTTT
>NW_017276038.1:1428599-1432316 GCF_001594065.2 Cyphomyrmex costatus
TATATATATACTTGTATAATTTGTTAATAAGAAATTTTCAAAACAATTCTATCGCAAATTCTATACGAATATATTGCTGCATCCGTTGTTTAATTAATAACAAAGTTCAAGTTCGTTTATTTGTATATGAAATAAAATACAGTTGTGTGTATGTGGCACAAAAGCATCGTTAATAGTTCTATAAAAAAAAAAAATTAAATATATTGAAAATTAAAATTATATAGGTACAATATTTTAAAGGTATATTACATGTATTAAAATACATTTGTGCTTCCCACGAGATTTTCGATTAGTTTTGAATAAAAATCTCTTTCGAATCTGCCAAGATAACTGCTTCAAAATAAATACGTGTTTTTCAGCTTGATCTTCGTGGTTGATCAGATATTTTTAATCGAATTTGTGTTCAGAGAAGACCAATCCGTAGATTAATGTATATAATTTTTAATAAGTTTGAGAAAATCTCGTAGAAAGTAATATAGAAAACAGACGATAAGTTATAATTAATAATAATAGTAATTGAACGCTAAACTATATAAAGTAAATGCATTTTAATGAAAAAATATATAATATACTTTTAAAATATAACTTTAATTTTTTTAATATATACTCAGTTTCTTTTAGAGAACTGCCAACAGCGTTCTTGTATCACTGACGGTCTTTGTTAAAATTTTATAATTAAACGCTTTCACACAAGTGTTAAAGACAGATCTAATGTATCGCAGAGACAGGCAGTTTTATCTAAAAACCAATTTTTCTTAAAAATATAAGGGATTTAACTTTGAAACTAAATTTCTTTGATCTCAGTATGGAAAACGTTTTTTGAATAAATAAATAACTGCCAATAGTAATATTTAAAGAAGTTGTGAAATTAAGAATAAGGAATTGAGAGTTAATATTCACTCACTAGTTATGAAAGTAGTTCATTCGTTTATAAATAATACCAAATTTATTCATGAAAATATCAACGATATTGTCAAGTGCATTAATTGCTCCTATTTTAATATTTTTGTAATATTATCACGAAAAATATCTCGTATTCATAACAAATAGTTTATTAAAAGCGCGTACGTGAAATACGATCTAATAATGGAATGAACTGCGTGTATAATTCCATACGGAATTGCAATAAAATTCATAAGAAATACACGACATGAAAAATACCGCAATTAATAAACACTTTGGGGATTTGAGATAACTTTTTACTATGTACTATAAACGCGATATTAATCCTCGAATATAATCGAACATATATAACCAAGAGCGCGCGTTCTCTATGCTTCCCTGTATTTTATCTGCATACAAAAGCGTAAAATCGCGCGTGCGTTGCTATACGAGGCAAGATTGGCCTCGAGGTAATAATATTACCACATCCGCACAGCTCGGGACTGTAATGCTTTTACGCGCAACGGATTAAAAAATAACCGGGATGATCTTTCGGAGAACAAGAGGAATTCTCCAGCGGTGCGCTGAATTTCCACCCTTACGTTATTATCCTCTCCGGAATATAAAGCAAACGGAAAGGGCGAAGATATGTAAGCTACCTTTTCGAGTTATGTGAAGCACGATACGAAACTCAATTACACAATAGCTCGGCTCTTATCCGGTTACACCGGTGGTTTACTCGCCTTAAGGGTCGTCAATACCCGCATAAGCCAGGTCGAATCGTGACGTCAGAAACGGGAGAAATACCCGCAAACGATACTTGCGACTTATGTCCACGCGAGTTATTCTTTGTCAACAAAACCGTTCTGGCTCGATAAAGCAGAATCATAAAATGTGCTACAAATTCTATTGTCAGCCCGACATGTCAAGCATGAAACGAACGGGTAGCTTTTCTAGAAACGTTTCCACTATTATCAGTTTTCACTATATACATAAAAGAAGTTCTCCTTTTCTTCTTCAATAAAAATTTTAGAAATTAAATTTTTCTTTTTCTAAATTAACTTATTCTCGAATTGAAACGACAAATAGTTCTGCTCTAAATTTTTAACCATAGACTTCTTTCTACGTGACATCGATTTATTTCAAGCTAATAATCTCATTATTTATTGATTTTTTGATATTTAATGTGGCCTCCTCTGTTGAGCTTATAACTTCATTAATCTATGAAATTAATTGCTCTCATTTATATTATACTTGTTCTTAAAATTTAGGTCTCATCGTCAGTTCAATCGAAACGTACTTCGGCTACGTTCTTTTCTTTATATGAATAAATGTATATGTATGTACCTAATACTATATTATCATAACATCCTTTTTTACTTGTGATTTGGTTTTACTCTTTTTTTTTATTCATGTTTGCATTAATCAAGTTTGATTGACTTGTTTAATCATCAGTATTTTATATCGAAAAAATAAATTTCAGGTAAATAACAATTATGAAAGAAATAATTAATTGCACAAAAAATTCAAATTCCAAATATTGAGATACTGTATTCGTTATTTATATTAATTAAAATGTTAAACGATATTTTTTATCCAATATACCGCACATGTATATGTAAACAGTCAAATAATTTCATAAACTACTCATAATACTTTATATCTACTTTATATATATTATATGTGTGTGTGTAACTCTATATCATATATTCAATACGAAATGACATCTTTCAATATTGTTACAACTCAGTCAGAATTAATTATTAATACAGAAACAAAATTGAAGAATTATGCCATTGCTTTACGTAGATAGATATTTTTGCAGATTTTACAGTGCTTATATTACCTACACCATCTATTTTTCTTTCTCTTGCAAAGAATTCGTCCAAAACTCACGTTCAATATAGGTATTAAAAGCGCGAGAATATTAATCTATTATCGCTGTGCTGTCTATATTTTCCCTATAAAATCATATTCGTTCCATTTCCGTTTGATCATCCACGTGCAAAGATAAACGATAATCTCGGCGAGGCTCGCGAAGTTCGAGGATTTATTTATTATATAAATGGCAAAATAGAGAGGGATTAACAACTCGTTCAACGTGCTTACGCGTATTTCTGTAATGGGAAGTTTTAATACAGAAAAAGTATGTAAGCTCAAAATAATTATAGAATTTTTATTTAATTTGATATAATCCTCTTTTTACTACTTCTGTATTAAATAAAATCGGGAAATATGTTATCAGTTATTTTTAAATACCGATTTCAATCTTTGATACTTAATAATTTTTAGTTTTAGTAAAAAAGGCGTCTATTTGATTTTCATTGTACAATTTAAACCAACCAAAGAATTTCTCGGCTATTCAGAAACACTTCGATGGTAAGATGAATAATTTGATGAATAATTAGGCGAAAGGCAGAATAGCACCGTAAAATGAAGCAATCTCGAACCTTGCCGAACCCGTTTAAATGTAACAAGTTTAAAACTCGGTGTGTAACTATTTGCATTCTCTTGGTATAGTATAATACACCTGATGTATATTATTCGTATATAGACAGATTTAATTCATTTAACATCGATATTTCATTGATAATCTCAAGCAATCCTTTGTGCAATTTTAATTTCAATAAAAAGATCGCTAATTTTTCATTTTATATATCAAATTTGTATATATTATTTTATATATTTATATATAAAAAATATGCTTTTATTTTTTAAATGTATGGCATCAAATTTTATATCTTTATATTTTTATCAAATATATATCAAAAATATATATTATTTTTGATATATCATTTTAAAATCTACTAACTTTAGAAACATTGTAATAGAAAA
>NW_017276038.1:1432332-1466892 GCF_001594065.2 Cyphomyrmex costatus
AGTTAAAAAAATATAATAACAATCTAAATATAGGTATCACGCAAAACAACATAACAGATAACTTTTTAGTAAAAAATATATAATTCATATAATGAAAATAAATTATTATTTCAAAAACTTATTTACATAGATAAGATTTGATATAAAGAATTAATATATATTTATTAAAATAATAATAATATTTATTAAAATACGTTTGCAATTGTAAATATAAAATGGAACAATTTTTTACATTTTAAAGAAATAAATTATTAATTATGCTTGTTAATTATGAAATTGGATAAAAGCTAGATTTAATAAACTCAATTTCTTGGAGATATAATATTAACCTTAATTAGTTTAATTAAAATTAATTTTAAATTGATTATAAAGAAATTAAAAATAAAATGCAGCACAATAATAAATTGGATAATTTAATGCATTCTATCATTATCTACAAAAGTAGCTAAGTGTAGAACACATACAGGTCTTCAACCCGCATTAAAAAAATTTTTATAAAGCTCGTGACGTGAACTGTCAGTAAATTCTATTCTTCACATCAAAATGGAATCGAGAAACGTAGATATCATCAGAAAACATGTCAACCGTGCAATTCTATTGCATTTCTCGAAAAACTTACGTGACTGCAAGCACTCGCAAATACATCACAATTATCCGCATCTCTTATTATAATTCACATAATATTCATGCCTTCTCTAATCTTATATAACATGAAGAAATGACGTCGCCGCTATTCGCATATTCCGCGCGAGTGTTTCGCACCTATCTCACCGACTATGCTCGCCAATCTTCTCGAGCTGCACAGCATCGTGAACCTTCCCTTGAATACAGATTACTCCAACACTGAATTTTCCTCATCAAAAGTCTAAATGGATGACGCGACTCTCTGCCTGTCGCCTTTAAATATCTCGGCTCTCGGCGCGTAAACTTCTGTCGATACTCTTTAATATGTAATATCCGCAGTATCAACAAATTATTAGCCGTAAAGATTACAAAACTTTGTCCAAATAACTTTTTATAAAATATTTCTTCTCTCTCTCTCTCTCTCTCTCTCTCTCTCTTTCTCTCTCGAGTTCATTCACTCTATTTATGTTTCGATATCGAAACAAACGGAGTACTCTTCCGTAGTTTGACCCCTGGTATTCTCTGGTGGAGAGAAAGATACGTGATATCCAGTTCATCCCGTACATTTCTGGTTCCACTCGCCGAGAACTATCAGCCAATGCCGGTATTAAACTTTCGAATTTATAGCGCGCGTTGCGGCTATATCGATCGAACGCGAATAAGCCATCGCCTACGCCTTCATCGGAAGAGAATATTTTGCTAGAATATTATTAGCAAGCGCTTCATCGAGTTGTTAAATGCCCGTGTATCGGTGCAGCATACACCGCCAAGCTGAATTTACAACGCGCCGACTGCACTTCGGGCGATTTATACTTCGCTCGAACGACGGCGATATCTACACGTCGGGGCCACCTTGAATTATGACGGACTCAAAACAAGAGAGAACGTTCGTAGCTCGTGTTTGTTCATGGATACGGCTTTTGATAGATGATGCTAGCGAATGAAGTTCAATGGAGCAACAAAATTGTTACTTTTTTATCCATGTATTGTTTTTATGGCCTTTTTCAAATAGTTTGAACGTTCTTCGTCATTTTCTATTACTATATCATAAATCTAGTTAATTAAATTTTGAATAATTTTTCATAAAAGTACCATCAATTTTTATTGCGTATTTTCTTGTAATTCTGGCGTCTCAATAACCGATCTTTACTTTCTAAAGGCAGCGCGTTAAGAATGATAAAAATAGTTGAAGAGAGAAATACAAGAAATATCTATATGTATAAATTCAAATATATATGTAGTATCGCTGAGGTTCATCGACCAGTTTATAGTAAACTTTTCCTTTATTCAAGTAAAAATAAGTAATAAAAGCTAGAGGGTGGTTAACGAACATAAAGGAAACAACGCTACGGCCGCGAGATAATATCAGATAATTACCTATTATAAAAGACATTTTACTTGATTATTTTTTTATATCTAGCGACATTAAGCTAATGATAATTACGTGATCATTACATGTGCAAGATGGTAGTATAATGATTTTTTCACGTGATATAAGATTCTTTCTTTTTCTTCAAACGAGATCGAAAGGAGTCAGAGTAAATTTCCATTACGGTTCACGGTAAACTCAGAGGGAAACGCGTCCCTCTGAGGAAACAGAGCGCGAACAGCAACGTCGTTTCACGTAATACGCAAAGTTTTTTGCGAAACATTTTCTCGTCCGCACATCATGCATAACTTGCCAGCTGAATACGCCGCGCGTCGATTTTTCAGTTGCCGTCCCGTGCCCTCTTTATGCGATTTATATCCAACTCCTTAATTACGTTAGTGCCGCAGGATTGCCGGACCGAGGCAGTGCGGATTAATTGGATTATCGACCGTCGTTGAGCATAACGTTTTGACTCGGAAACAAAGATCAATGCTTCCCGAGAAGAAACAAGATAAGACCCAGGCAATGCATCGGCAATTTTTTGCCGATAAAAAATAAGGGCAAAGTTTTGCATTAAAGTTGAGAAAAGAATTGTTATCAAAATATGTTCAATAATTTCATTTATAAATTTCATTTACTAGTTTTCAACGGAGAAAGAGAAGCAAATAATATATATTTACAAGTTTTGTGAGAAACGTAACAAAAAGAAAAGGAAAGAGTACGTACGGCAGAAGAGAGTATGTATACCTTGAATTTTTTCTTTGGCAAATTCTTAAATTTTCAGAAAAATGAAGAAAGAGTAAAGTTTCTGTGAATAAAATATAATGCTCTAAATATATTTTATAGTTTTTTATATATTTAAAACATTCTATATAAAACGTAATGACAGAGCATGGAAGAAGCATAAACGTAAACGTTGTATTACCTTTTAATGCACTCTGTTTATATTGTAAAATTTTATTTTATTAGGCGATATTTGCGTATTTATAATTCTGTTATAATATTCGGAACTACAACGCACAAAATCATACATAAAATTTAATTGTAATAATAAAAAAATGGAGTAAAATGCACCGTTAAAAAGAATCCCATTACGATAAAAAAAATCAAGCAAATAACTACGAAAAAAGAATCGGCGCAACAAAATTGAATAAACGAAAAAGATACAGAAAAAATCAATACACAAAAAAAATATATCTAAAAATATTATACATTCGAGGGAAAAAAGTAATGTAATATACAAACATAGCGTAAAAAGGACTTTTTACACGTATCCACCAAATTTGTTATTGTTTGTACGTAGGTTTTTCCTTCCTCGACAATATGGAAAAAGAAAAAAATTGTTCCTTTTTCACAGTTTACGCTGTGATAAAATAACAATCACAACGCTATACTCAACCTGCTGTCTGTAAACATCGTAGTGTATTGTGACAAATAGTCTCTTGAGAATCTAGTCGCGAAATTGATCAATCTTTTAAAAACCTTTACGATAACTTACGTTTCTATTTAATAAACAGTTATTTTTCCGAAAAGACCAATATTTTACCGTTTCATTAAAACTTATTCTTAAAGATTATGAAGATAATAATCTTAAATGTGACAAAAATTTTTATTTCACGTGTGTAAGACAAAAAAATTGCCACAAAAATTGCGATTATAAAGTAAACATTTATGCTCACATTAGCAATTAATATCCTGTACAAAAATATGTTAAACGCATTCAAAAATTGGTAAAGCGAATTTAACCGAATAGAAAATCGATTATTTTCATATTTTCTATAAAAACGTAATGGATCGTATAATCTACTCTATTCCACAAGAGCAATTCGTTTTATGATTGCTAAGATAAGTTTTACTGTTTTTTCATCTATTTTTAATAAAGGAAGGCATTTCACTTATAACAATACGATATCTAAATAAAATGTTTAGTTTTCTCTGTTTTTCCATGTAACAATTTAGAAAAAACTATTTACATTTCAATATTCATTGTAAAAGGATACCTATAATTCTTAAATGTGTCTATGATTCACGGCAACAACTTGTTTACAGTGTCTTAATAATAAATTACTTCGTACAATTTTACTTCGAGGAAATTTCATTTAAGTCCTTAATATCGCGACGCGCAAACCCGGAAGCTGGCACGTACTGCCGTTTCGCATCGTTTCGACCCGCCGGAGGAAATTCGCGTTATGTAGCGAACGGTATCTGCACAATCTCACCTCGGAACAGTTTGTTTGTGCACAGACTATTAGGCCAGACCGCGTCCGACGACTATTAGCGGCTACCGCGAGGAATTAATTAATCCTTTCATTAAAGCCGCTGCGGAAGACCACACGGATGCCGACTGCCTGATCGTGGTCGCAATGTCACACGGCGAATCGGGTCTATTGCATTCGGTCGACAGCATGTATCCAGTCGATGTTCTATGGAGTCCCTTCACGGGCGATCAATGCTCCAGCTTAGCCGGCAAACCAAAGCTGTTCTTCATTCAGGTACGCATATCTAATAGATATTCATTGTATACACAAGAATCGCGTGGGTGAATTATACAACGCTATCCGTGTGTTCGACGAACAACGAGCGATTCTGCGCATAAAGAAGGAAGCCACTTTCCACTTTCGTTCAGTCCAAACGATCGCCCAAGTGATGGATCATCTCAAGTGAACCGTCTAAGCAGTGTTACATGCTGAGTAATTCGCGAAAGATTTATACGGATCATGTGAAGTGATTTATGAGTTAATATAAGATATTGTATGGCCTGTTGTTGAAGTTAATTGGGTTTTCCGATAGATGTGGTTCTTGTATTTCAGTATTTGGATGTCTTCCCTTTTCTATATGGTTTGTCTTTGACGAGATGATTCGTAAAGATATCCAGATCTTCTTTCTTCTAACAAGTATTTTTATTACAACTTTTTTTATATTTATATTATTTAAATTTATAAAAATATATTGCGATTTGAATATTTTCATGCGTGATTCAAAATATGATGCACATTTAATTTTATAGGGCTGAAAAATCCCTACATAGTAAAAAAATGTCACATGTACGTCTCACAATAGACTCATAACAGTCACGGATAAATTGTGATGACACTAAGATGAAATTATAAAAAAAATACAGTAACATCATATTATCATCTATGTATACATAGCAGTGTCACAGTCAGGTTCAACTTTTATCACAGCTGCATTTTTTATCACAACTGCATAATGATGTCATAGCGATATCACACCTATAATAAAGCGGCATTCTCATGCCACGAATATTTTTGACATTTTTGTAATATTAATGTGACTTTTTTGCTATAGAACTCATTATAATAGTGGTGAAACAGTTATATTTTGAGACAAGAGAGAGAGAGAGAGAGAGAGAGAGAGAGAGAGAGAAATACAATAAAACATTGGATTATAATAAATTCTACTTAAGGAGAAACTATATGAAACTAAAAAATGAAATCTTTCATTCTTTAAAGTTAAATTATGTTTGGATAATTTATTTGGGACAATGATGAAGAACGCGACCGCGAGTGGAACTATTTCTATGATTTTTATACATTGTTCACATTACGTTTTGCAAAAATCCGCTCGTATTTTAATCACGTTAGAGAGACGAACAAAACGAGAGAGCGGAAAAAAAAGATTATTACATTTTTCGGTCGGTTTTGATATACAATATTCTTGCGCGGCAGATATAAATTTAGTTAAATGCGATTGTACATCCAGCGTGCTTGTAACAGCAAAAGCGATATCCATGTTGGCTATCCTGATCGGAAAAGAAAAAAGCTGTTACATATATGATTTTGCAAGAATTGATATACAGAGTGTTCGAGAACTGTCACTATTTATATATACATATATATAATTTTATTCTACAATATATAGTTTATTGGAGAAATGCAATTTAAATTATATATGTATATACATAGTTTATAATTAATAACAAGTATTTGAAACTAATTATTTGACCTATTTAATTTTTAATTTTAATTGGACTCACTATTTAAAAACGGGAAATATTTTGATGATTTTAACTTACGTTTCTCTCTATTTCTTCAAGAAACAAGTCATAATATAGACATAACCGTTATTGGTATCCATTATTCGCGTATTTTCATTAAGACTGCAGAGGCAAAGTTTCCTTCTGAATTTCTGTAATTACTTACGTTCTAATGGATGGGAATAGATGACGTCAAAACTGATGATACTGAAATGGATGACCGTTCCGCGAGTTACAGAAAGAGGGAGTCAACTGTAAATAGGACAACCGCATTCCTTTCGCGCTGCAACGGAAATGACGTATAATTGCGACGATGGTCCGGGTTTCAAAAACGATCAGGTTGACGCAGCCGAGTTATAATTCCGACAACAATGCCACGCTAGATCTAATTCTTTCCCCGAGCATAATCCTACCGAGATCGTTTTCCATTTAGAGACACTCCCCATTTATCTGCCTCACGACGATCTCCGAGGGATTTGCGGGCTCGCGTACATTAGTGCACCGTCGGGTTTTTAGCGGGCACAGCCAATGAAATATGTGCATTCTGCGATGTAATGGAAACTGTTCGCGCGCTAGAAACGCTGCAGTAATTAAGATTACTCCCCGTCCATCCTTGCCGGAGAAAGAGAACAACGGCAAAAACCATTATTTGCATAATTCCCAAAGTAATGCGAGCGCGTGCATCGTTTCGGGGATTTCGCCACTGGCCGAATTAAAAAGTACCGAGCGGGGCTATTCGTGTCGCGCAATATTCTATACATTTGTTATTTTTTTTCTCCCTTTGTTTTTTCTCCGTGTTCCTTTTTTGCCCGCGAGTATTTCCGTCATGCTCGCTTTCCATGTCGCTCGATGTGCATATGTTGAGTCGGCCGAATATGCTTAAATATTTTAAACAGGGCGAAAACGTGGAAACACACGCATTCTTCTTTGGGTACGTTATTATCGTCTTATACTCGCGCGTGACAATATATTCAAATGATATGGAAAAAACCGAGATGTAAGTAGTACTATTTCATTGCGAGATATATAGACTATAAAGGAGAATACAACTTTTTTTCGCGATTGTTTGAGGTTTGTTTCATTTCTATTTTCTTTTCAAAGTACTTCTTTTTCAGGAAAACCGAAAATTATTATAACAATGATGTTACATTCAAAAAGATATCAGTGTATTAAAATAAAGTTTTTTTTTATTCACATCATCGCAAAATTGCTGACAGTTGCGCTCCAATCATTTAAAAATTAATTCAGAGTTTGATCAACAACTCTCTGAATTCGTTTATGAATGATTGAAGCATAACCGAGGTTATCACAAATTTCTCATCCTAAAATTCCATAATATTTCCCCGATTTTCAAAAAAATTCATAATTTTCCTTAATTTTTCATTTCAAAAATATTAAAAAATATTTTGCTTTTACGTCCTGATTTGGAAGCGAATCAAATATTTTGTTGAGAGTGCAATTTAACATAGCAATGTAATTACTATTAATGTTACTCTGATACTGCTGCATTTAATTTTTAAGTTGGCAATATTTCTAAATTACGCTGTGATATATGCATATTAAATTTATTAAAACCAAAAAGTTTAATTTTCTAGTAAATTTTGTAAAATTCTCTAATTTTCCTGGCCGTTTTCAATTTCCCTAATATTTTCCTAATTTCCCTGATTTTTATTAGAGAAAAACGAGAAATTGTTCCTGACTTCGATTTTTAAATTGAAATATAAATTCAAATTAAAACAATACAATTCTAAAACTTAAAATATTGAAAGCAGTTAACTATATATAATGATTGACTAACTTATATAGCTTTCGATCATTAAAAATCATTTATTAATATATTAATCGCAAAACAATTGTGAAGATTGTACAAGGATGATCAATCAAAAGCAACTATTCCGACAATGATTCTAATTTAGTTTGCCATGAAAGAAAAAGGATCGGAAGGCCAACTTGCCGGATATCTTTCGAAATTACTGCTTCCGTCCCAAATAGAGTTAGAGGATCGATGATCCCAAAGATAAAGAGCGACGGGGATAAATGAGTGCGATAAAGTTAGCGCTCGTAACGATCGAAATGATTAATAATTTGATTTCGTGTCTCGAATGCGCGCTTGCATTTAAGGACCCTAGCGATTAATAATTCACACAAGACTCAATTACAATCTCAGATTCATACCAAAAGGTTGATCGAGAATGTTAATTATCTCAAGAGCAAATCCAGACACGTGTCCTCTCAATATGTAAATATATAACTAATTCGTATCTATGTAAGCACGGCTTATCAATTGCGAATTGCCCGATCAATGATTTGACCGATATCCATTTGAAATTTTAACAACATGATGTGGAGAGGGTTATAAAGTAGGAATTATACGCAGATGAGATTATTGTAATTTTCGAGCAATGTGAATTGCACAGACGCACAAATTCTGGTCGCGTTTATCTATCGAAATTAACGCCATTTTCTGTACGCTTGGAAGCTCTGTGTGCAACCACGGTAGCCTCAAAGTAAGTAGCTTCCATATTTCTTGTTGCGCTTCCGTTCCAGCAGCTCGTCTTTCGTTAACGACGCTGTAAACATCGATAGATCTGCGTGTAATTGTCTCGTACATTCTATTACGAGTTTACCTTTCCAAAGAAAAGCAATTGCTGCACTTGGCTGTTGGCCATTGAGCATTTAGCTCTTTAATATATCAAACAGCCATTGTGCCTTCTTATTATAAGATACACAATTTTTATCAGAAGAAATAAATCTACTAAATTCAGAAACTGCTACTTAGCAATTTTTCTGAAGCCGCTGACATTAATTTGATAATAATTATTATTAAAATACCAAAAAATATATGTATCAGTTATTTAAATCTAAAATAATTAAATAAATCTATATTATTAAAAATTTATTAATTAATTTAAACACATTATACGTATCATGTAAAAATATTGGAAAAACCGCAACGTTCCATAAACAACTTACTCCGTGTTTAAAAAAAACAAATTGTCGAGAGAAGGATTAATTGCTATTACTAGTAGATATGCGATTGAAAATAATATGAATTGAAAGTAACATGAGATTCAAAAGTCGGAACAAGGGATATCGAAGTTGATAATGTAACAGAATGTTATGTTTCGATATTTTTGTTGATAATATTACGACCATGGATTAAATATCGCTATCGGAGAGCTAAATGTTTTATCTCGTGTTTTATAATATCTGTGCCATTGCAATTCTTTTTCATGTCTATGTAGTTTCATGTTTATGTAATTGAATAGCCGATAACACACAGCTCACGCTGCAAATCGATTTTTATGTGTTAAACGCAACGAGAATCTAGAATGCACAAAAGATATAAATACAAGCTATTAGATTGTATATATATTTTTATATATGTGCGTACGTGAGTACATTATATACATATGTACATATAAAAGTGACATTATAAAGAATTGTATTAACGTATAGCCAAAATTCGAACCTATATTGTTCGGCGATTGCGGCCGTACACGTAGGTATTGCACGTCTCTCGTTTCGTGAGCGTTTTAATAATCTCGCGAATCGGATTATGATGTCACGTTGAAGCATTTTAAACAATTTGCTGGACATTTTTGCACAAAGGAAATCTCACACTGTCGCGGGTCCATGCATCTTTTACGTGCCGAGAAAATTTAGTTCCGTTGCTAACGTGAGCATTTTTCTTTTCCGCAGGCATGTCGCGGCAACCAATTGGACGGAGGAGTGGCATTTTTTCATGCGACAGATAGTATGAGTAATACATTCAAATACAGCATCCCCGCCTATGCAGATATCTTGGTCGCGTACTCTACTTACGACGGTACGTATAGACGTATATATCATATATGTAAGTAAAGGGGCTACAGAATTTTTATTCGTTTTTCTATTATTTGCGAAGTAAATGCGAAGCATTTACTGAACCAAAAAGTTTCTATAGCGTGAACAATGATATTAATTCGTTGATATATAATAAGTATTTGAAAATTAGAAGTACTTGTTCAAAGATTCTTATATCAACCTGTATACATATTTTGAACTATATACATATAGCATGTGTGTATAAATAGTTCATAAGAAGGACATCAAGTCTTATAAGGTAAGCATTCATTAAACTGATTGTGAGTACATAATTCTTAATCGATGCGTAAAATCACTAGATTAAAAAAAATTAATCTTGTCCAAATTGCAAGTTTTTGCTCATTTGCTTCTACTCATTGCTGCAATAAGTCAACAAAGAATTATATTATCCAATTTCTGTTCATATCTACAAAAGATATTTTGAATATTTTATAATACTCTATATACATATATTTATGTCTTTGTCTCATATACTTTTTTAAACAATTAATATTAGTTTTGTTTCATTTGTTTCATGAGTATATCAATTAGAAAATTTGAAAGGAGAAGCAGGTGATAATTTCGAATTATTTTATACGAACGAACAGGTACCACATATAGCAGCTATCGTGCAGAAATGCACACGTAAGCTTTATTTCAAAATGGCCCATCCTAAGATAATACAGGAAATTTGAACGAAAGCGGTGCTTCAAAATGGTGCGACGAAGAGTTATAGGAATGTGACGCGCGGATAATCCAGTCGTGGGATATATTTTCTGACATGTTTCCCATTCAATTTACTGAAGTAAGCGTTACCTGACATCCGTTTGAAACTTTGATGATAAGGAATTATAATTACGTAGATGAGATTATCGTAATATATCATGATGCAAGTTGAACAACCTATTTATCAGAATAACTTATAGATATATCAAAGTAGCGAAGATTAATGGGGAGCTTCCTCTAGAATAAGAAAAAATGAACAATAGACAAAAAATTAAACAAATAATAATACATATCAACATAATTAGGTTTAGAACAATTTTTATATTCATGACATGAAATTGTATAGAAAAACGGTTTGTATTTTATAATATTTTTCTATGCTACTAACAAATAAATTACGATCAATTATTCTGTTGAAAACAAGTCAATCAACATGAAAAGATAATTGATTATTTTTTATTATATATTATATGTTATTGTTAGAAAAAAATATGGAAGTATGGATTATATTATGTACAGTATGTACATAGCACGATGTAATCCGGATAATAAAGAGCAGTTGAAAAAATAATGATGCTTATCGCTTGAGTAAAGGTAGGCAAATAATGAATGGCCTCGTATATGGTACTCGCTAATGAGGATGTTTACTCAAATTTCAAGCCTTAGGCAACCATTATTAGTACGTCTAACGCAAATATATTGAAAATATTTACAAAGATACAAGATAGATTATACTTGTCAAACATATATACATATATATATATATATAAGACAAATTGTTCAAGTCTGTCAAGTTGGACATGAAAGCCAATGGAGAGATAGTATTTTTCAGTAGAAAATCGATGAGCTCCATTAGAAAGCGACATGTTTCTGATAGAAAAGTATAGAAAGAATCTAATTTATAGAATTTGATCGTAACAAGGTTTATTACTTAAATACTCAACGTTGTTAATAAAATATGAAGAGCTATAAAATATCTATCAAATTTTGATTGAAAAAAATTGCATTCACTCTCCAACAGAACTCGTCCTTAAATGGATGCATTTGTATTTTTTTCACATACATTACGTATCGTTTTCAAGTATTGGTATATTTCTTATTACGCTCTGTGTTTGTTGCAACGCCTTCCTAACGGTGCTCAAATTCTCAACGATAATTGCATTGAAATGCGTTTCAGTGCCAGTTTTCGTACTCCGCCGAGCAGAAGATATCAAGAATTAACGAGATATGTATATACTCGATTACGCTAAACAATAAACGGATATAGCGAATACGAATTAAGCTTCTTCTTCTGGCACACGTCCGAGATTCTATAGCATCATAAGCTGCTTATTCTAAATAATGCAGGCTTCACAAATGGTACGACCGTGTGATGTATAGATAATCTACTCTACGCCTATTCCTCGATTACACCTCGCCTCCTAACGTTTCTCTGCTTCCATGCCGACCGAAACTCGTTAATGAATGTAAACCAATATTATTTGCAACTCAATGCCAGCTTCAATTTGATCCAGCTGCTCTTTGAAATTTCCAATTATTATACCAATCATTGTGTGTTTGATTACCTCACTCTATTTATAATGTGTAATTTGATATAACGTCCATGATTTGATATAAATTCTCAAGAGTCCGTCTGGAATGAACGGTTTTACTGAAGTATTTATAAATTTAGCTAGATACAGATGTGAAAATAATTTTGTTGGACTATAAAAATAATTATGTGGGACGCTCACTAGTTTGATGGAATGTTAACACTTTTTACACGACATTGCTTATCATACTTCAGTTGCCTACATAATTATTTTGATAAAAAATTATTTTGATGAAATGTACTGTCCAACACCATTTTGCAACACAAATGTTAGTAAAAGTTATTTCCAACGTATTTTTGCCTGATAAACACGGATTCATTAACAACATATAGCATGTCATAATTTTGAGCAAAATATCGTCAAAAAGGCAAAATATAATGATTGTTTTAAGATCTATCATGACATTGTAGCACTAGTTTCACATTTTTCTAAATTTTATTATTGTAATTCTGAGTAAATATTAACTTTTATCTTTAAAATACATTTTGATTTGTTTTAATATAATTTTTTGTTTTCAAAATATATTAATTTAAAAAATAACATGTGTTGCTAGAAAAAGGAATTTTTTTTATGTTAAATGTAAATAAATATATTTCGAAAACAGAAATATATTGAAACGAACTCAAAATACATTTTATAGCAAAAAAGTTGATACTTTTACGTGGCATTAGTGAAATTGAAAAGAAAATTTTCTACAATAAAATAGCCATTTTTGACTTCTTTAATGTCATTTTTCTCAAAATTGTAACGTGCTAATGAAATTTTACCAACGGAATCGTGTTTAGTAGATAAAAATATGTCGAAAATGATCATTCACATTCGTATTGCAAAAAAAGGTCAAATTTTGTCGGACGATGTTATTTTCAGATTTGTATCTATCTTAATTTCAGCAAACTCGTTCTATTCGTATGTATTCTTCATCAAGAAGAGCTTACATCAAATCTTGTCGAATCTCAATAATACAACCGTTTTCAGGGATTGCAATTCGTATCTTGGTGCTTAATCTAGTTGGAAATCGCTTGTTAAAGAGAAGTCTCTGAAAGCGAATTCGTTGCGCGAACATCGACGACAACGCCCGTATATAATACGACGCATACATTTTCCCGCGGTTTCCGCTCGCGTACAAACATTTGACTTGCTGTTGCTAATGGAGTGCGAGAATTTGTGTTGACAGTGGTGCACACCACCGGGGTACAACAACGCGCTGTCTAGCGAGAACGTCAATCAGTCAACTGATAAATCGATACATGCGCTCGTAATACTGTCTCGAGCCGAACTGCGTCTAGGATTCAACCTAAATACGATTACAATAGCTGGATATACCATACACTAACAGTATACAAATACATTCGAATATCTAATGTTCTCCCGTTACTCAAGAATTTCCTATTGTCGAACGTCGTTCCAAAGTCTTTATTCGATAACAAAACTTAGACTTCGATAAATATAATTGTAAATAATCTTCTAAATTATTTAAATTAAAGAGAATTTACAATTATAGATTTATTTTATTAAATAAAGTTTTAAGTTATAAAAAACATGTTATATACGTATAGTAAAATGTAATCAAATGAATTAATGATTTTTTTTCTTCTGTTAATTCATCTTTTGGCAATTTTTATTGAAAGTTGCAAAAAGTTCTATAAGTTGGACACAAAAAATAAACAAAACAAATTCTGGGCATATTTAAAACAATAAAATTTTTCGGAAAAAGTTGTTACTATAAAAAGCTGTCTACGTAAAAAACGTAAAGAGTATTGCACTCACGATGAATCCAAATAAACCATAAATACGCCTCAAGCGTATTTATTGTGTATTTATATTCCTTAATATAAAAATGGGGAAAATATCTTTAAAAACATTTTGCATGCGTAAAACAATGTATCGGTTTATTATTGTTGCATTAAGAAATAGGAGTGCATCGAGGTGTAAATAATAGCTCCTACAATTTCTGAGATATTGATACGAAATAAATATTGGCTTTTTTTTAGACCAGGAAGTTTTGTAACTAAAGTTGGATATCATCCAAGCTTGTTCAAACGACTATTTTGAAGCGTTCCTGGTCGTTCGTGGCCAAGTTTCACATTGTGATACATTTTTTCGCTCCTCTTTCATCTCCGTTCACAGATCGATGTAGAAGCATTGTTCTTTCTTTCGATTTTATATGTTTCTCATGTACCCATTAGCCAACAGATAAAAGTCAAGGTATTTGTTTTAAGTCTCTTTCCTCGAATCAAGTAAAATATGTTTTTACCATTAATATGACTGGACATGTAACATATCAGTAAAAATTATAAAAAAAGTATATTATTTTTGACAAATAAAGTTTGTAAGGCATACACACAATTAGCAAAATAGAAAAAAAATTTTTCTTTAATAAAACCTGAAAAGAAGAACTCAAAATTTTATTAATTAAAAAGGAACAGAAAATATAATAAAACGTAACTTTCATCGTATTTTTAAAGCATTTTTAACAAAAATTGCATCTTGCACTTTTGTAAAGAGATTACTTACTACTTTTCGTTTATTTCCGCGATTTCTTGAATTCTTGTCAGAGACATGATTTTGAGTTTCTTGATTTTTACTTTATTTCTTTCATTAAATCTTTATTTTATATATTACTTGCTCATTGAAGATTTAATCTTTTCACAGAATACTATGTTCTCTCTTTCTCTCTCTAATTATAGTATTAATTTAGAAATATTTTATCTTGACACTATAAGTTTGAAACATTTCTCGCAATTCATCTATTTACGTTAAAAAAAAATTAATTATCATATTGAAGTATTGTAAATAATTGGTATTATTTTTTAAAATGTTCCTGTGATTTACACATAATGTCATTAACGTAAATCTTTGTCTTGCAAAAGTCAAGATATTTTATAGTTTTTCTTTTTGATTGACTCTTAATGGCTTTTTATAAGCTGCTCATTTAATGTAAAAGTGAAAAATCATTAATATTTACAATATTTTCTTAAATAATTTGAAAAATTTTATTTTTAATAATTTTTAAGGAAGTAAAGTTTAAATTCAAATACGGTATTACAATAATTTATTTTTATTTAGATTAATGAACTTCTACATTCCTTGACTTCCTGGTTTTCCTCTGGTTCTTTCTAGACATTATTTAACTCTCTGACTTTTCCCGATTTTCCCTGACCACTGCTACAACCCGACCATAATTTAAAGTATCTTCACCATATTTAAAATATTTTCGCCAACTATTCTTACAAATAAATACGTTTTTAGATATATATATATACATATAAAGCGTAATCTGAATTATAGACTTTCAAACAAAAAACAATCATAAATTAATTTCATTTCCCTTTCTTGTGAGTACAAAATTACTTATAAAAAAAAGAAATATGATATAAGAAAAGAATACTTAGCAGAGTATTAATCATGATAAACCATTGACAAAGGATAATTTTTTTTATAACAAATTGAAAATATAACACCATATATAGTATTCCACCTGATATAATAATAAAATTTATGATTATTCTAAAATAATTTTAAAATAATTAATAAACCCACAATTATCAAATCTATTAATAATTTTATAATTATAAATTGTGTTGTTCGAATATAGAACTTATATTACATTACACATGTATGATCGATGTAATTATCTCGATATGCAAGTGTAATTATTTACACAATATAAATGGTGATATTATATGAGCATACAAAATTGCATTTAATTATATATATAAATTACAAAAAGTGTGACAATAAGTCAAAGTTACAAAACATACTAAACACCTTGTTAGTAATAAATAATCTTGTATTCTTTGTGATATATATTTTATAGAAATATTTTAATAAAAGATTATATTTAGCACCGTTTTAAGACATTTTTATGACTGTAATTTTACGTTAATAACTTACGTTAATAATTTAGTCACAATGCCTCGTACCTTATGACTGTAATTTTACATTAATAATTTACGTTAATAATTTAGTCACAATGCCTCGTACCTTTTTATTCAAAAAAACTTCTTTATACACTAAAGAAAGCTTCCTTTTAGTGGACGCTTATACCATTGGCAAAGTAGAAGATAACGCTCTAAGCACAATTCCGAAAGAAACTATGCGATAACTCAAACTTCTCAAATCTAACGGAAGTGCACTGACAATATGCGTGAGAATATCACAGAAGGTACTAAAAGAAATATTGCAAACTCTTGACTGAGATTCGCCTAAATTCGGAATCGAATAGCGCGAACTTTGTTACAATCGCAGTTTTGGTGATTTATTGCGAATACGAGCTGTAGCGTGAGAATTCGCAAAAAAAAAACCGAGGAAACTAGAAAAAAAAAAAGGCTATATCGAAGCTCGGCAAACCAACAAATGCGTTGGCAGGTTTCCGTGCGAGAAATTCGCATAGCAGCAAAGCGTATCACGCGATGTCAATTCTGCAGGATTGGATTAATGAAAAATACCCGTCGATTGTCAGAGAGATAACTCAGATAATCACAAATTGCGTCCACTGAAATTAGCACTTTGGTACCAAAAGCGCTTGTATCTCGTTTATGAAAATGACATTTGCACGTGGTGTGAATTACAATTAAATTTCTCGTGAATAAAAGCTTCTCTTCTAGATATGACGCTTATACAGATGTGTGCGCAAACATGGAATTTACAGAGAATTATCTTCTTACTGAATTTGTATAATAGAAATATCCAAAAGTTACTAATTACGCGTTAATATCATCCATTTTGAAAACAGATTTGGTATAACCGCGAGCAGCTTACTCGTATAGAAATACCACTTCAAAATTTACTAGACTACTCGCAACTTTACTCATATCTACCTTGCACGTCTATCGATTAGGGAGGGTAAACAGAATTTATGTAATACGAGTATTCTCTTTACAGAATATTCTCTTTACAGAATAATGTTTGCGGATACGCCCCCGTCCGTCGTATCAACCGAGTCCGACAAACAGAATTTGTTTAAAATAAAAACATAAGATATGTATACCCAACAGATAATGGTTCACCTTTGCTTCTGAACCGTAAACCGTTTCTTTTTTTGCACTTGCCATAATCGCGTGCTTGCAATCGATATCACGAGCGAGTTAATATTCGCGAATTGAATGCGAGTTCATTAAAATGAGGCGCAGGTAAAACCTCAATAATATCCCAACGTATTTACGCATTTCGCAATGATTATTAATGATTATTACGAACGTGCGTGCACTGATTGCATAGTGGATTTATTTCAATATATTTGAAGTTATACCGACAATAATCGGAATGAACGAGTAAATGAATTTTTCAAACCAGTCTCGGAGAATGTTGGTTTTCTACGCGAGGTGAAATATCAACGATTAGATGATAGTTGCGCTTAGGGTTATTTTCTGAATCACAATAAAAGTGTACATATGTACACTTTTTTTAAAAACATATGATAATGCAAGAACGGAAGGAGGAGGATAATTGTTTAGATATTTAGTCAAATAAAATCTCTATAACACAATATTTGATTGACAATTATTACTATAGAATATAATTTTATGAATATAAAATTTTAATTAATGACCAGAAACTGTATGACCTTAAAAAGAGTATCTATGATTGGTAACCCTAGATCCACCGTATAATAAACGTAGCACACGGATGGTTACGCTATATTAATAACCGAAAGAAGATTACTAGTTAATGCGTGTGCGTGTATGCGTATCTCCTATATGCAGCAGGAAATGGACGTATTGTTAATAACGTGGGTGGTGCTGAATTCGCGGATAACACCTGGCTCGATGCTAAAGGCATCATTAATATGCCATGTAGGAGATAAGCGCGTAGTTAACATACCGATGGTGATAGTAAACTTGCATTTAACACTTCGCTATGGAAGTGAACGTATGGTTAATACATCATCGAGCACGTGTATATCCGGTTAGCGCTAAGATGTTCGCGATACATAATTCGCGTCACATGAGTTATTGTTAGCGCTTAACGTATATTGCGCTCGATTCTCTCAAACTGCTAATTAATTGTAAGTTATAAATTATTCCAGTGGATTATCGTGTTAAGAGGTAATGACAACTAATATTAACAATTAGGAAATTCTATCCTAGGCTCGATACAAAAAGTTTAATAAAGATATATTCCATTAATTTTTTAATATTTAATATAAAATGTTTCTAGAACCAAGTTCTCGTATAATTAAAGATTTTTTAATGAAAAGTCTGCTTAAAGTTAAATAAAAAATGATACTTCGTCATCTGTAGATAATGTTACAAGATTTTCATATTTTTCGTTACTTTTATTTTACGAACAATCGCTATTTAGGTTTCCGTAGAAGAATTGTCTCTTTTGGGGAGTATGTAAGATTCCTAGATAAAAACAGCCATAGTGAGAATCTGGTGCACGCTGTATACGCCATTTAAGGAGAACACGTTGTCAGAATATATCAAGAAATCGATTTCTCTTACATATTCTTGAATAGTAAGTATATGCAAATGCAGTTTTTGCCTATTCTAACAACGTGTTTCCTGTAATACGCTTCGATCCTACAATGCAACCTTTCAAATGTAACAAATTCTACGTCGCGACGATGCTTCATGTTGCTCGTAAATGTCCAATTGTTAAGATTTATTAACGAGAGTATAGACAGTTTCCCTGTAACTTGAAAATGTGTTTGACCGAATAATCATCGGTGAAATGTAGCTGGACCAATGTAGTATTCAGTATCTTTGCAAAGGACATATCGATCGCAAAGTGTTTGAGCCAATATAGATGATAAGGTCTCATTGGGGTAAGATCAATGGAATAGCAAAATGAGGGACGAAATAATTGAACAGTACAACAAGAGCTGGACGTGTAAACCTATAACGCGTGCAAAGTAATCTCGGATTAAACAATCGCTGACAAATCCAATCTGTAATGTAGATTAGAGAAAGAGAATAATCTAATTTTGAACTAATAATTATTAATGCTATTAAGAGTCCATGCAAACAAGTCTAAGAATAGATTAAGGAAGATCAAAAACTATTTACAAGAATTAACTTCAGTGACGTAAGTTTATTCCATCTGAACTACGATTTATGTTGAAACTTTGGAGTCTGTAATTGTGTTTGTATTGTGAACGATTCTACACTGTCATTGGATATCACGACTTACGTTCGCGTTTCTATCAATTTGTCTCTATTTATGTACATTAACTTCAATCCTCATGGTTTAACTTACTTTTATCATTTTCTAAGTATTTGTGCTAAATAAATATCTTTTTCTAAGAATTAAAAAAAGATAATCTCGGTTAAACTTACTCCTTTTATTTCTTTTTAATTCTTAGAAAATGATAAAACAATAAAGTCTTAGAAAAAGAGAAAAAGTAAGTTAAACTGAAATTAAAATTAATCTACATTTTAATACAAATGAATATCACTCATAAATTTTTAGAGAAATCTATTTTTCACATCATACAACTTTTCTTAAGTAAAATTTGTCATAATTTATTACTTCATTGTATTCCTTGCTTCACAATGATACTATGTCAATGCTACTATAAGTGGTTTTTTCATTCTGTAAAGATTAATAAATATAAAATCGTCGAATAAAAATAAATCAAATATATTATATTATATTATATATAATAATACTCCAACAACCTCAATAACTTTTTAAATAATTTTCTTACACAAATTTTATATAGATAGGTAAGTACTTTCTAAATGTGTTTCGTGTTTAGTGTCGTTGTTATCTCTAATCCCACATTACTTCACTTAATCTCCAGCCCATTAGATGAGGTCTAAGACTCGATGCCATCTAGATGTAGAATGTACGCAGCTTTCCTAAGAAGTTTAAGTGCTATACTAAGGTAACACCGAACTTTGTAATTTCAGGTTAAAATATATCTGTTCCGCGCAACACAATTAGCAAGGAATATGCGGTTGCTGTATATGCGCGGAAAGTTAAGATTAATTTAAACTTATTGCCCTAGAAAGCTGCAAGTTTTTATTAGACACTGGGTTATCTCAAAAGTCGTAACAAATCTGTCAACTTGGCGAAATGAACTATCTTTAATAAGCTTTAATAAATATATTTTATTTTTATTCTAAAGATCTTTTTAAAGTAAGCGAGTTATTCAGATACGAGAACTACTCTTATCTATTTATACATATAGGTTGTTATATTTTCGAAGGCTTCAATTTTTCTAATAGTTTAAAAGAAAAAAACAGGTTACATATTTTAACGCCTTAGAAAAGGCAAGTACACGTTAACCGTCGCGTGTACAGCTCATGCATATGCTCGATACATATCTTTGGAGTTTTATACTTTTCTCTAGAGTTTTTCATTTCTATCATGTCCTATATCCCTGCTACTATCATAAGTCATGAGTCATTCGCTGATGCATCCACCTTACTAAGAGCTCTCTACCGATAACGTTGCGTGCATCTGGGCTGCGCAAAGTGTATCTCATTAAGTATCGGAAAGGCAAATCAATCCACTATAGTCTAAGAGTAAACCGCGCGTTACGATTTTCAGGTTTTTACTCGTGGCGCAATCCAGACACCGGCTCTTGGTTCATACAGGCACTCTGCGCAGAGCTGGACCTTCACGGACGTAGCCGCGATCTACTTACTATAATGACCTTCGTTAATCGCCGTGTCGCCATCGAGTATCAATCTTATGTGCCACAGAACGAGAAATTCCACGCGAAAAAGCAGATTCCGTCGATTGTCTCGATGTTGACCCGCCTTGTGTACTTCGCCGACAAACATGTAACAACATCGAACGATATTGACGATGGATCAAAGGAGATGAAAACCGCACTGAGAAAAAAGTTTGATAATAGCTATCGAATGACTTTTTTAAAGCATGTCCCAGTTAATGTCCTAGATTTGGAAGAAGAAGAACCGGCTTAAGTCAGTATCGCAAAACTATTAAAAAAAATATTAAAAATGGCGTCGTTTGCAAACGAACTATGAAATCCACCAATCGTCTATTAGTCAGCCATTTTTAATACCAATGAATGAATATCATGATTGGCTGAGACAGTCGACGCCAATCAGGACGCGGAACATCGGTTGCGCTTCTCTGATATCTAGGACTCTAATTGGTGCAATATTTAATAAGTAAAACCAAACACAATAATAGTAACTAATCGTTTAGTAATAATCACTAAATATTTAGAAAGCTAAAATTCTCAGTTAGTTAGTTCAATTAAACGATTTAGTACTTAAAACCAAATAATTTGATAATATGTATTAAATATTTGGTAATTATTATAAAATTATATGAAGAAGGTATTTCTAACTAATTTGATAATAATTACCAAATTATTTAGTAACTATTAATAAATAATTGTTACCAAATGTCGATATCCTCATGTTGTCATGCGCGCAACGCCACATTTGCCAGTTTTTTGAATAATAATTACTACCGTTACTACATTATTTGGTAACAAATGCCAAATTATTTTGTTTAAGATTACTAATAATTTGATTGTATTTATCATATGATTTTATAATAATCATCTAGCTTTGTTACCAATTTCCAAATTTTGGTAGTAATATGAACAAATTTTTTGATTATATTAACCGAACATTTAATTGAAACTATTTCACCAAAGCATTTGGTAATTGTCATCTAGGCTAGATTATTATAACTAATCATTTTTTTCAGTGCGAGGTCTATAAAAGTAATGCAACAAATTTGTTCTCGAACAAACTTACGGTGATAGATTCTCCGACAAAACCGACAAATTGATTTCAGTCGAGTTGCTTTGATGTATCGAACTTTTTAAAAAGTGACTATTGATCGACGCAACTCATCGAACACGTTCGTTACGCGATTGAGTTTCACTGTCCTATAAAAAATTTAAGAATTTAATATACGAAAAGGAAAACGAAAGAGAAAAATAGATTGTTTGTATTTATAAGAAAGAACATCTACAAAGAAAGGTTTTGCTAAAATATAAAATGACGCATGATATACTATTTAGTTAAAAAATTTACATTTATTACATTTTTAACAAAATTAATAAAAAGATTTTAGTACAGAATTAAATATCAAAATCTAAAAACTTGATAATTAAATGGTATAATAATTCAAGTGTCACTAAAAATTTAGCTACATACAGATCCAAAAATAATTGTTAAACCATCAAAATAATTATGTATAATAGAATGCTCAAACTGGTTTCTAGAATTTCAAAATTTTTTTAATTGTTCTAGGTTTTCAGAAAATATAGAGCAAAATTTTTAACTTTTTTATTATGATAGCAAAAAACTTTTTAACTCAAATATTACAATGTTTATTTAATAAATTACAAACAAAAAGTTGAAATAGATAGCAATTAATTTTCACGCGATAGCTAATTATTCGTAAATAAAATTTTCTTTTGTTTTACTTACCGATACATTACGATTGATACGTTAAGATGTATAACTAATTTGCTCCTTGCATGACCGTCCTACATAATTATATCCATAACTCAACAAGATTTGTATTTTTAGCTAAATTTTAGATACTTTGGTGAAAGTGTTCTTTGTGTGTAGCAAAAAATGATCTGTTTTTAAATATTATTTTACTAAAAAAGAAAGCGATAAACATTTTCATATATCTATATTGTAATAAAAAATTTAATTAAATACTTTTAACTGAGGTTATTTTATACATTGATATGTAAAATTCAATTTCGTTTATATCCTTTACTTGAGTGAAATGTATAGTATCATTAAAATCTCATTAGTATTATAATATTATTATTAAAACAATAAAGAGAAAAAATATAGTAGACTGCTGAATTGGTTAATATCTAAATAGCATTTACATATTCCTCTGTCCGTTTGCATTTACAAATGTGAATTCCTAAACAAATTACGAAATATTATGGAAATATCACGGAATACGCTTGATAACACTCAACAAAGTAAAATAAATCGCTAAAGCGCATTAAGCAATACGCCCTGAATTATTGTATTATAATTAGATTCATTATATTATTCTTAATTAGTATGCTAATTATGTGCAGATTTTCATAACGCTGTACAAGCCGTTATAACAAAAATAATAATGACTATCGTTCCTCACTCTATTTAAATTCGTCTCGACGTATTGATAGCAATGCTGCACTAACAAATAAAACAATACAAAGAAAGTTCCATTTACGAATAATTATAGTCAATAATTATAGCCAATCTTTCCTTATAAAAAATTAATTAGTATTATATTTTAAATCTCAGTCTGCAATCTCAGTCTTTTTAGCAACACAACTCTTTCAAACTATTTCCTCATTTTTATTAAATAAATTTCAATCTTTATTAAATAAATGATTCAACATTTGATTTTCAAAACTATTGGTAATGTAATAAAGATATTGAAAGGCCTAAATTTTTGCACATTTTTTGAAAACATAAAACAATTAAAATACTTGGACTGGATAAAAAAAAACAAAATTATAGGCGAAGAATTAAAATTTATTTGTCACAATCGACGTGTGATATACCAACAAATAAAACAATACCAAAAAATTCCATTAAAAATAGTTAATCAATATCTATTTATTTTAATCAATATCTTTTCTTATACAAAATTTAATTAGTATATTTTAAGATGGCACAATGTTAATTTAATAGTATTAGTATTTAAGAGAGCTATTAATTTAATTTACCATATCCATTTGAAATTTCTCGACTCTGGAAGGGATACGCGATACGAAAAATTCTTGAAACCCCGATCTAAATCTAATGGACGGGAATCGCTTAGTGTTTGCACGCGAGAAATCGGTAGGAACTAATTCTGTCCCCTTAATACATCCCTATATATTCGGTGAACCGACAGGGAAGATCCTAGGGTATATTAACCGCAATACGTGCGACTGCGATGGTATATTCAACGTCAGATTAGATACCTGTGGTCAAAGGAGTTAGACGCTATTAACCTTTGTCTTGGAAGACGCGAAGTGGAATCCACGAATTATGCCGTTAACCAGATGCTATCGCAAAATGTAATCTTCTCCGTGCTAGAGTAGATCGATCTGCGGCGATTATACAGACAGCTCGTATCCCCGACAGAAATCTCAGAGTCGCTTAATCGCCTTGTTAAATTTTGTTACGTGACTATGCGTTATAGATACTTTTATAACCAGTGAATATAAAGGAAATATATAGAAGTAATAAACGGTACTAACGAGTATAAACAGACATGCTATAGTATTGTAAATGTATATGTATTTCGAATTCATTTGTAAAAATTAAAATATTTTTTATGTTTTTTTAGATTTTATTTTCAAACGAATTCGTATAATATTTTGTATCACTTATATTTCGAACACGATAAAACATTTTTGAACATTACTAAAAATTGATACTGAAAGTCGATGCTACATCGTTTTATTTCAGCTCAATGAAATTCATATGTTTCGTTGTATTGACTATGAATAATACGAAAAATCATAAAATATACCCTGTTTTATCTTCAGTATCTTTTTTCCAATAAAATAGATTTGCTGTTAATTGACGGTATTATTGTATAACGTGCGAAGGGAAACAAAAATAAAAATATCAAAGAAAATAATATTCTTTTACAGCAGAGATGATTCTGTTTGTGACTTAAAACTGTAAAATACTTGTGAAATATCATGAAAGATTATGCTGTTTTATGTAATATGTTAGCTGGCAGAAAGTATTTTTAAAACAAAGACTTATAATGTGCCACCATTAATTCACTAATTTACTTTTTTTTCTATTATATACTTGGTTCGTGCATTTTTAATATTCAATTTCCTTCGCCATACATAGATTTAATCTCTTGTTTGAAACAGGAGATTAAAAAAGTTGCACAGTTAGTCTTTTTTTATATAATTAAACTACATATTTAATAAGAGATAAAATGTTTAATCAGAATCCATTTAAAATTTAAAACCATTAATATCAGAACATTTCTCTTATGTAACGGCAATAAACCTTCATCCTACTCTTTTCTAAAATATAAAATTCTAACACGTCTCTCGTCTAACATTCAGAATATAATCTATCACGGATCCTAAAATTATCGCTCGCAATTTGGAACTTCCGTTCGAGAGACGAACGTTCCACGTAAGAACAGTGAAGTGAAGAACAGGCGGTAAGAAGCCGATTCAATCACTGGCGCGAAAAAGAGGTCTAGCTGTCGAGAAAATTCTTCAAGCCGTTTTGACTTTCTGGCTGGTAATTCGAACGATTGCGAATCAATCCTATCTCCTGCTAAGTGGAGCTCTCAAAGAGCGAACCCTCGAAACTGTGTGGATGACTTGTCTAAAACGCGATCGAAAGGGATTTCGGTTTGGAAGGCCCTCTTGTCTCTTTATGGAGGCTCGTGGAGTACACTGCGTCAAGTAGAAACCACTTCGTTCGACGATCGCATCGTTGATCCGATCAATATGGATGCCAGAGTTGCGCGCGAAGTATGTACAACTCTGTACGTGAACGATAACGCCGCTTTGTACAATTCGAAACGTTCGATATTTTACAGCTTATTCACTGCCGAACAAGTACTAAGCTTCCTTTCGCGTATGTCGCGTTCCACGCATAATCGCGGTCTTTCTTCCTTACAGCAGTGAACCGTTGACTTTTCCTCATCTAAATATGCAAATAACATATGTATTATAAAACACCAACCGCTATGTGATTTTATAAAACGATTCGCGCAGAATGGAAGTGTATTTTACAGAAGAGATGCGTGAATATATTTACATGTACTATTCATTACGAAATCTCATAACTTTAAATATTTAAAAAAAGAACGTTCCAACTTCGATACTTCAATTCAAAATATCGTACACTGAAAAAAATGTCAACAGCATTAATAGAATTGAAGATAATGTTTTTTATTCAATATAATAATATTAATGAAACGAATAAAATGTTATTAAAACAAGAGCATGACGTATTTATTTCATTAATAGTGTTATTGAATTAACAATATTAGTTTTAATTAAATGAAATAATACTATTGATATAATCAGTATCATTATATAATTATTAATGAACACACACACACATATATATACACACACACACGTATTTCTTCTGTAAAATACACTTATACGTGTTTTCCACACGAATTTATAAGATCACCAAAACAGCAGCTGTTGCTTTATAAAACATTTTTTTCGGTATACATACGTAACGGAATCTAAATACATGAACAACACAAAATGAATAAAAATGACTACATTCGGTACAAGGTATGTGTTAATAATATTTTTGTACAGATTATTACAAGTTTCATACGAAAAAGATTATTTTGTTGAAGTATCTAAAACTAGAACAGGTCTGAAAATATTTTAATAGATCATCATAATAACTGTATACTTTAACAAAACCGTTCTTTCCATGTAGATCAAACAAACACCGATTACTTGTCGGTCTTGAAATGCAATCCTAGATTGAAGCAGAAATAATATCACAAATTAAACTGATAAACAATTTAATATTACTAATGCTAATGAGCATTATTAAAATATTGTAAAAATTTATGACGAAAAATATCACTTTAGTCAAAATTCAAATCTAGATCTCCGTCATTTCGACAGGTATCCTCTTTTTACACTTATGCCCAATTTTTTCACCTCTAGATAGCTTTTATCCAGGAGATATCTTCCAGAATAAAATGGAAATATCTCCTGGATGAAGTTATCCGCAATTTATCTGGAAATGAAGAAATTATAGGCATTAATATTAATATATAAATGAATCTGTGAATTATCAAATTACAAACGGAGAAAATAGTTTTTTTTTTCCTATCCCAAATAGAAAGAATCGAAAAAAAAAGAAGCGAGCTACAACGTGTGCTGCAAGTGGTAGTATTTCATCTTCGAAGCAGTTTCAACTTGACTCGTAATAAATCAGTCCTCTACAGGCGGCTGTATCATCGATATATATTTTATATACTGCACGGGAAGATAAGTTACAAGATGTTGCTACACGTGCCTGCCAACGTCATAATTTTAGATCCTCACAACGATAGTTAATCCACACCATCCGTGACGCGGAAAATCAAAACGGCGATCGCGATCTTATAGCTAATCAACCCTTCTCCGCGGCGCAATCTGCACTACATCCGGCGTAATTCTGGCAAAATGAAGGCAACGTACCAAGCACTCCGAGACGGCGCGCGATGTCACGGCGGTAAACTAAGGCGCCATTCGTCTTAATCCTATTTCCAAGCTTCGTGTGGGTGCGACTGGGTGTTCGCGACTGTATGCAAAATTCTATCCCGTTCGCACTCTCTCGCCGGTATTACTATATATCGGTTTTGTTTCGATAGAACAATACCACCGCACTTGGTAAAATACGATGCAATGGGTAAGAGCAATCGCTCTGAGAAATCGCATTCGCGATTTCATCAATTTACGAGCACATAAATATATATATAGATATATATATATACACATATATATACCTACTCTCTAAATCCTTTGGAGTGGAATCTCTAAAGAGTGAAAATTGAACCAGTCTTAAAAAGAAACAGTTTAATTTTCGATTTTTAAGATTAAGAATGAGATTTTACTCTTCAATTTTCACACAAGAGATTTGTTCATGAGAGATTTCTAAAAATTTCAGAAAAATATATATATCAATTTTCGTTAGAATTTGGAAGAATCAAAACAAAGTGGAAGAATTGCAAACACGAGGTAAATGCGAACGATACTATTACAGTAGATATATTGGAGTACTAATACCTCTCTTGCTAGAATAGTGATAATCTCTCACTTCCCAGTGATATGTATATACTCCAATATGTATATACTCAGTCTCACATTATATCGTAGCATCGTTTATCGTAATGCATCGTTTAAGATAAATACCAGTTATATGTTTTCGACATTTCTTGTGTAGGAAAAAGAGTAAAGAAATTGCAAGTACTTAAGGAAAAATTAAATAAAGCCAACTATTATTTATCAATCACACCGTTCAATAAAGTCACTCTTTTTCGCTTCGAAGTGCATATCCTAACGATTTTTTTGCGCAAAAATGGGATGTCACTGATAGAATTTGCGTGGCGCATTAAGAGGAGAAAAATTGAGGAGAAATGAACCAAAAATAGTGCCTTTTACTATTTTCAACTTTTTTTTTGTAGCAGAACAAAATCTTGTTTCTACATAAAATCTCAGTATCTAAAGGTGTATCTAAAGAGTGTATAGCATCTAAAAGTATACAATTGAAAAACTTTCAAATAAATTTTAATTCGTGATTATGCTATTTATTATATTTTCATCAAGTTATGGCTGTTAAAATTTTATACTTTCAGTATAATTATACACTTCAACAAAAAATTACGTTTTCCTGTTCGAAGAATCGAATATCGTATTTCAAAAATTTGTTCGCATAACGTTTAATATAACGTAGCAAATCCGGATTTTCACTAAATTTGGGTGTTTAATAAATGAGATGGCTTTTAGCCCAGTTCACTCAAATTTATTAAAAATTCTAATGTACTATGCAAATTCTGACGGCATCATGTTCAGCGCGAAAAAATTTTCGGAATATTTACCATGATATTTCGAAGAATATTAGATAAGTTTAATTTGAACTACATTATAAAAGTCTGTATTTACCATGATATTTCGGAAAAAATTTTAGACAATTGTTTAATTTGAACTATGTTATAAAAGTCTGTATTCAAAAACCGTTGATTTTAAAGTATTTACAATAATTAACAATATAAATTATAATTTAAAAAAAAACTGAAATTATAAGTTTACCTTGATAATATACAATATTGATTACTGTAACTTAAAATCTATAATAACTGAAGTATCTTCATTCAATAAAGATTTCTATAATTAATAAATAATTGTTAACTTTTTATTTATAACTTTTTCCTTACATGTGTGTTTCCTCCATTCTTCTTTATTACCAATTAAACGTATAAAGCAAAAGTAAAATATGTCCAAGTACTCTGAAAAAGCGGTCGTTTTAAAATAACTCACTCCTCGCGGTGCTTTTTCATAGGACAATAGGCAGGAAAGTTTAAAATTATGAATTAATAATAACAATACGAGTAACAACAAAGTTTATTGTAGAACATTACAACGTCACTATTCAAAAGCTCAATTTATTCGTTTATGATTACCGGAAGAATGATGAAGCCGTTCATTCGGCGTCGCCGCGGAGCAGATTATGCCAATTTCTCACCAATGTCCATTGACATTGCGGATAAAGCAACTATATGGAATTCCGCCACGCGAAATTGACCGTCACGATGTTATTGACCACCACTAATTCACCGAACGTCAACACGCTACTAAAACGCATCGTGGCTCGCGGAAACGGTCGCGAAAGTGATGGCCGGATCGGGGTGGCCACTGGGTGGCACAAATTACTGAACGGGTGGAACATGTCTCCTCCATTCGACACTGGGATATAATCCGTTTTGATCCGTGAATGCCTTTCGGTACATCGCGATGGGCGCGGATGAGCAAGGCCAGCTGGAAAGTTTTGACACGATTCGCGACACGATATCGATCCACTACCGGCCAACAATTCGGTCAGCACTTTCGCCACGTCGTCGCGTCGACAACCACGTAATCTTTTTGTCGACCCTCTTTCGGCATGCGAGCCATAATTCCGGACCAACGGGATATCCTTCGGGCGTCGCGTCGTTGTCAGCGCGTAAACGCGGTCGATCTTTTTTTTTTCTTCTTTTTTTTCGTGACGCAACCCCAAGCGTCGAAATCACCGAGGCGTCACCGCAACATTCGCGCGATGGAATACTGAGAATCACCCCCCGCATGCAAACCCTTTTGATATCTATGCAAAATAAAACTTCGGTTTTCCGATACGTTTCATCCGTTTTCATTTCTCCCACATTTTACGGCGTATCGTTGATTACATCGCTCTTCAACTGTAGCTCAATGTCAAACGGCGAGTCAGGAGATGTAGTACGCTTCGGCGGTATCTCTACAAAAATGCTGAGAATGATCTCTTCTACATTCCTGTCATAACCAATGCATTTTATATATTTTCGTCCTCGCTGTTTTGCAATATCCGCATGTATGATTATTTGTATAAGTGTGCGTTTATATCAACATTAGATCGAAAATTCATCTCGAGTGCTCGCGTGACAACTAAAAATGATCCTTTACGGAATACTTTTATGACAGCTGCATGAAATACAATTTCGGCCTATGCAGGATATATTTTATTCGTTTGCTTCCGACACGTTTGACAATTGCTTATTACATTTTTATAACAATTCATTCCCAAATACCAGGAAATGAAAGTAATGCGTTAGTTATAGTTATCGTTAGTTATAGTTACAAGTTACTATTTTATAAATAACGAACATCGTTACTTTTTTTTTTAAATAACTGTAACATAGTTACCTTTTTGGTAACGGTAATGAATTTTACAATTACTTTCATTGTTATTTTTTATATTTTGGACATATTTATAATATAAATTTTTTTGTATTATATTCAATCTTCAACCTCTTTGGCCGGTGTTCATTTTTACTTCAAGATCGTTTTAATATCTTAAAAAATCAAAGTTAGTCTTTGTTTTAGAAGTAACTTTTTCTGCCAAATACAGATTCATTGAGACAAAACATTTGTAAATATTGTAAATGTTTATATAAATATAGAAACATTGTTATAAAAATGCTAAAAATAATTATTTTTATACAGCGTAGTGGGTAATAATAATAAAACGTTGACATAGATATACTGAAAGAAAAAGATGTTTTTCTTTCAAAACAACATTATTTTAATTGAAAATAATCTTATTGATTTAACACCAGTATTAATGAAACAAAATTTTATTAAAACAACAGCATGATGTACGCTTTTGTTTCATTAATAGTATTATTGAATTAAGACAAAATTAATTTCAATTAAAATAATGCTGTTGAAACATTTTTTAGTATATACTTATGCATTTTATCATTTTTGCTTACATGTTTGTCATGCATTTTTCTTTATTACAATAATTTAACATATAAATAAATGACAAATAATATAAATTAAAATACATTTACCATACATTATGTTCCATTAATAAAAACAGCATTATACTTTTTCATATACTAAAACTGTTTTTCTAATTTTAAATTAATTAGTTAATTCTGTTAATTGTTTATTTGTAAATGCACTGCATTTAAATATTCATTTTTGTTAATGTTGTTATTGTTGTGTGTGTTGTTATAAAATTTTTATATCATTTAGAATGAATTCAACATTCAAGAGAGTTATATGTTTAATATAATATGTAATTAGTAAAAAAAGGGAAAATAAAAAGATCTCATATTTCCAGAGGTAAGATAGTATATTATAATAATAAAATTATTAATACTGTTATAATATATAATACATTTTTACTAAATCCGAAAAAATAGACAAACCCGACTGCGAATAACGATTCGTCGGAAATGCTGAAACTCAAAAATTCAAGAGCAGCGATCCAAGAATATAATAAACGTCCTGTCGAAATGTCCCAATGTCATCGTGAGCATTTTGAATTAACGATATTGGGGCGGAAATTCGTATTTCGAGTAAGGAGAGAGATAGCTGGCCTCAGCGGGTCTCGCGGTAAGCGGGTTTTATTTATGGCGGAAGATGTATCTTTCGTTGTCACTCGACGTTTTGGAAATGCGGTCGAGCCAATTACTGAGATTTCGCTTAACGTCGGCGGTGGTGCGCGCACGCAAAAAGAGAAGGCGATACCCGCATTTACTCGGCCAACGCCATTTGTAAAATATCCGCATCGGAGGCTGCTATATGGAACGCCGCCGACGGAACATGAAGTAAATTACGCCGGCACTTAATTCACGTAGGAACTATCCATAAATGAGAATCAAATCGCGAATCTAGATCTATACGGTTCAATTGAAAAGGAGACAAACTTTCTCATCGATTCCCGTTCTCCAAATGAAGAATACTTTTACCTTCGAATCTCCGCCGCGCGGTATTCGGCAAACATTAAGGCTGGTGTATTCATCGTATTGCATTTCTGAGAATCTCACGAGAAATCGAAATGCGACTCGTCGATATTTCTCTCTTTCATTTTTCTTTCTTTCTTTCACTACCGAAATAAAGCTTAACAGAACGCGCGGTGCTATTAAATTTAAAGCTTTCGCGTCGTGCGTAAGCCGCAGCCGCGCCGCGGCAATTTTCAAGGATTTCGCGCTATATTCTCCTCACGTAATCTTCTTTCGCCGCAAGTACGACGCAACCTTCGCCGCCGCGATTCTAAAAACGTCACCTCTATAACCTGGCAGTTAAAAATCTTTTCGTGCATTTTTCGTATCTGGCTCAGTGATATATCTAGTTTCTCGCCGCCGACACACAATTTTCTTTGTTTTGCGACGGATTGCATAAGACAAATGCTCCTACGGTTTTTATTGCCACGTCAGTTTCTCATACTTTTTACGTAGACAATAAAACTAACAAATATATTTACCGTGTTCTCTGTAAGTAATAATTTATTTACAGATAAATTCACTCCGCGATTTTAAGTTACTGACGAATATCGCGAAAATGATGTTTGCTTAATATAAACCTAGCGACGGGAATTTTTGCACGCGATGCGTCTTAATGGAAATACATATTTATACTCTGTTTACTGAGAAGGTTTTTTTTAATAAAAAAAAGGATCAATATTAGATCGCAGCGCCCATGTCTGGCTATGGAAAAGGTTGCGTTAGTCGAATGGAATCCATACGGGTCTTCTCGATCAACCATCCACGGTATGTCGGCATTCATCGACGTTATCTCGTTGCATTGTTACGCGAACCATAATTCTAACATTTCATTAGTGACGTACGAGTACGGAACATTGTTCCATTCCGTACGCCGGTTCAACCGGTGTACCGATCTGTAGACGGCGCGAATTTTATACGAGCATGTCCAACATTTTATAGATGGCTCGTACATTCGAAACGCCGGGGATAAATCTTTGGTTTTGTGTGTGTGTAGAATGCGTAATAAATAAAAGTTTCTCGATTCTTCGGCTGGTCCAAAGATTTATTTACCGCAAGGCTCTATTGGCTCACGAATCAATTCGTGTCTTCCCGCGGTCGGAAGTAATTATGAAGTGATATTAACCATGCCAGAATTAATCTTCTTAGGAAAACCTTATTAAACGAATTCTGTTACAAGTATTTTTAACAAAAAATTCCGCATATTGCTTTCACGAAGATGAATATCTGCCTATTACGCAATTGTACGATTAACTTTCCGTCGTGCAACTTTGACGATACAGTCAAATTTTGTTATCGTATAAATTCTTATTAAATTCTTCTTCTTCATGTGCCTTATCCGGTCCCTTGGACGTTGGCGATCACTTTGACCATGATTTCCTCGCCACAGTGATATCCTGGGAATTAAATAAACCGAAGTGGTTTCCCATTACTTTTTTCGGTACACTTTCATATACTTATTAAATTTAAAAAATTAATCTATAAAAAATAAATAAAATACCAACAATCCAATTTCTAATGTAAACTTGTTAAAGTTTTCAGAAGCAGGCAAGATTTTTTCAGATTTATAGTCCGGAGCTATATAAAAATCTGCACTAAAATTCAAAGACCTAGATTCCAGAAGGGTGTAGGCGAAGGATGGAAATTTCACACTGCTGATGGAGAGTTAATTGCATTACAGTGTTTCAAGCGCATACAATGTTTTAAAACTTAAAAAAAAATGTAAAACTAAATAATAGATAAAGGTTATATATCTTCATATGCATACATTAACCCGTACATAAAACATAATCAAAATTAGATTATGAAAAACTTGGATATTTTGTATTGTATATACCTAACCGTATGAACATACTAACCATAAATATGAAAAGTTACGAAAGTCTAAAGAACACAAGTGTGTGCAAAATGAAGGTATATCGGAAGCAACGAAAATCGGTTAGGAAGATGTTGAGGAAAGAGGATATCGACTTTGGAGCAAATCCCATGTGGGCGCGATAAGCAAATCTTCTTCAAACGAAAGTACGTGACACATACAAGCGTATTTATTACTCTTCTCGAAAGTTTAATTTGAAGGGCGGTGCCGACCGAGCTGGAGACACGGATCGATTCAAAGGGATAGTGGCTGTAAGAAATGGTTCCTCTTGCATTTTACACGAACAGCGTAGGATTTAACGACGATCATGACTATGCTTCGACCACGATAATTATTTTTCGGATAGTTCAATATTCCTTTCTTAGATACTAAGACTGTAAGATAAAGTAATTAGAAATTAAATTCTGATTACTTATTTATACGTATTATACAAGATTGTTTAATTATATATATATACGAGCGTAATTCTTTAATTCCGTAATAATGTTTGCTAAAGATAACAAGATATTTCGATCTTACACTTTTAGATACAAATTAAACAATTACATTTTAGCTAAATACATACGTATGTATTTGTATATTTCACATATAGATATATATATATATATATATA